>NW_024543401.1:0-180232 GCF_018167655.1 Microtus oregoni
CACCCAGCACCCTGAGTCCTGAGCACCCAGCACCCTGAGTACTGAGCACTCAGCACCCTGAGTACTGAGCCCCCTGAGGACTGAGCACCCAGCACCCTGAGCACTGAGCACCCTGAGGACTGAGCACCCAGCACCCTGAGTACTGAGCACCCAGCACCCTGAGCAATGAGCACCCAGGAACCTGAGCACTGAGCACCCAGCACCCTGAGTACTGAGCACTGAGCACCCAGCACCCCGAGCACTGAGCACCCTGCACCCTGAGTACTGAGCACTGAGCACCCAGCACCCCGAGCACTGAGCACCCAGCACCCTGAGTACTGAGCACCGAGCACCCCGAGCACTGAACACCCAGCACCCTGAGTACTGAGCTCCGAGGACCCCGAGCACTGAGCACCCAGCGCCCCGAGCACCGAGCACCCTGAGCACTGAGCACCCAGCACCCTGAGCACTGAGCACCCAGCACCCTGAGTACTGAGCACTGAGCACCCAGCACCCCAAGCACTGAGCACCCAGCACCCTGAGTACTGAGCACTGAGCACCCCAGCACCCCGAACACTGAGCACCCAGCACCCTGAGCACTGAGCACCCAGCACCCGAGTACTGAGCACCCAGCACCCTGAGTACTGAGCACCCAGCACCCTGAGTACTGAGCACCCAGCACCCCGAGTACTGAGCACCCAGCACCCTGAGTACTGAGCACCCAGCATCCTGAGCACTGAGCACCCAGCACCCCGAGCACTGAGCACCCAGCACCCTGAGTACTGAGCACCCAGCGCCCAGAGCACTGAGCACCCAGCACCCTGAGCACTGAGCACCCAGCACCCTGAGTACTGAGCACCCAGCACCCTGAGCACTGAGCACCCAGCACCCCGAGTACTGAGCAGTGAGCACCCTGAGCACTGAACACCCAGCACCCCGAGTACTGAGCACTGAGCACCCTGAGTACTGAGCAACCAGCACCCTGAGCACTGAGTACCCAGCACCCTGAGGACTGAGCACCCAGCACACTGAGCACTGAGCACCCAGCACCCTGAGCACTGAGCACCCAGCACCCTGAGTACTGATCACTGAGCACCCAGCACCCCGAGCACTGAGCACCCAGCACCCTGAGTACTGAGCACTGAGCACCCAGCACCCCGAGCACTGAGCACCCAGCAACCTGAGCACTGAGCACCCAGCACCCGAGTACTGAGCACCCAGCACCCTGAGTACTGAGCACCCAGCACCCTGACTACTGAGAACCCAGCACCCTGAGCACTGAGCACCCAGCACCCCGAGCACTGATCACCCAGCACCCTGAGTACTGAGCACCCAGCACCCTGAGCACTGAGCAACCAGCACCCTGAGCTCTGAGCATCCAGCACCCTGAGCACTGAGCACCCAGCACCCTGAGTAGTGAGCACCCAACGTACTGAGCACCGAGCACCCCGAGCACTGTGCACCCAGCACCCTGAGTACTGATCACCGAGTACCCTGAGCACTGAGCACCCAGCACCCTGAGTACTGAGCTCTGAGCACCCCGAGCACTGAGCACCGAGCAACCTGTGCACTGAGTACCCAGCACCCTGAGTACTGAGCACTCAGCACCCTGAGCACTGAGCACCGAGCACCCTGAGTACTGAGCACCGAGCACCCTGAGCACTGAGAACCCAGCACCCTGAGTACTGAGCTCCGAGCACACCCGAGCACTGAGCACCCGGCACCCTGAGTACTGAGCACCCTGCACCGGTGAGCAATGAGCACCCTGAGTACTGAGCACCCAGCACCTTGAGCACTGAGCACCCATCACCCTGAGCACTGAACACACAGCACCCTGAGTACTGAGAACCTCGAGCACTGAGCATCCAGCACCCTGAGTACTGAGCACCGAGCACCCCGAGCACTGAGAACCCAGCACCACGAGCACTGAGCACATAGCACCCCGAGCACTGAGCACCCAGCACCCTGAGTACTGAGCACCCAGCACCCTGAGTACTGAGCACCCAGCACCCTGAGCACTGAGTACCCAACACCCTGAGCACTGAGCACCCAGCACCCTGAGCACTGAGCACACAGCACCCTGAGCACTGAGCACCCTGAGCACTGAGCACACAGCACCCTGAGTGCTGAGCACTGAGCACCCAGCACCCCGTCACTGAGCACCCAGCACCCCGAGTACTGAGCACTGAGCACCCTGAGTACTGAGCACCCAGCACCCTGAGCACTGAGTACCCAGCACCCTTAGCACTGAGCACCCAGCACCCTGAGCACTGAGCACCCAGCACCCTGAGCACTGAGCACCCAGCACCCTGAGTACTGAGCACTGAGCACCCAGCACCCCGATCACTGAGCACCCAGCACCCTGAGTACTGAGCACTGAGCACCCAGCACCCCGAGCACTGAGCACCCAGCACCCTGAGCACTGAGCACCCAGCATCCGAGTACTGAGCACCCAGCACCCCGAGCACTGAGCACCCAGCACCCTGAGTACTGAGCACCCAGCACCCAGAGCACTGAGCACCCAGCACCCCGAGCACTGTGCACCCAGCACCCTGAGTACTGAGCACCCAGCACCCTGAGCACTGAGCACCCAGCACCCTGAGCACTGAGCACGGAGCACCCTGAGCACTGAGCACTGAGCACCCTGATCACTGAGTACTGAGCACCGAGCACCCCGAGAACTGAGCACCCAGCACCCGGAGTACTGAGCACCCAACGGCCCAAGTACTGAGCACCCTGAGTATTGAGCACCCAGCACCCTGAGTACTGAGCAGCCAGCATCCTGAGTACTGAGCAACGAGCACCCTGAGTACAGAGCACCCAGCACCCCGAGCACTGAGCACCCAGCACCCTGAGGACTGAGCACCCAGCACCCTGAGCACTGAGCACCCTGAGTACTGAGCACTGAGCACCCTAAGTACTGAGCACTGAGCACCCTGAGTACTGAGCAACCAGCACCCTGAGTACTGAGCACCCAGGACCCTGAGCAATGAGCACCGAGCACCCTGAGCACTGAGCACCCAGCACCCTGAGCACTGAGCACCCAGCACCCTGAGTAGTGAGCACCCAACGTACTGAGAACCGAGCACCCCAAGCACTGAGCACCCAGCACCCTGAGTACTGATCACCTAGCACCCTGAGCACTGAGCACCCAGCACCCTGAGTACTGAGCACCCAGCACCCTGAGTACTGAGCACCCAGCACCCCGAGCACTGAGCACCCAGCACCCTGAGTACTGAGCACTCAGCACCCTGTGCACTGAGCACCGAGCACCCTGAGCACTGAGCACCCAGCACCCTGAGGACTGAGCACCCAGCACCCTGAGCACTGAGCACCCTGAGTACTGAGCACTGAGCACCCTGAGTACTGAGCACTGAACACCCTGAGTACTGAGCAACCAGCACCCTGAGTACTGAGCACCCAGCACCCTGAGCACTGAGCACCGAGCACCCTGAGCACTGAGCACCCAGCACCCTGAGCACTGAGCACCCAGCACTCTGAGTTGTGAGCACCCAACGTACTGAGCACCGATCACCCCGAGCACTGAGCACCCAGCAGCCTGACTACTGAGCACCCAGCACCCCGAGCACTGAGCACCCAGCACCCTGAGCACTGAGCACCCAGCACCCTGAGCACTGATCACCCAGCACCCTGAGCACTGAGCACCCAGCACCCTGAGCACTGATCACACAGCACACTGAGCACTGAGCACTAAGCACCCAGAGCACTGAGCACCCAGCACCCCGAGCACGGAGCACCCAGGACCCCGAGCACTGAGAACTGAGCACCCAGCACCCTGAGTACTGAGCACCGAGCTCCCCGAGCACTGAGCACACTGAGTACTGAGCACCCAGCACCCCGATCACTGAGCACCCAGCACCCTGAGCACTGAGCACCCAGCACCCTGAGAACTGAGCACCCAGCACCCTGAGTACTGAGCACCCAGCACGCTGAGTACTGAGCACGGAGCACCCCGAGCACTGAGCACCCAGCACCCTGAGTACTGAGCACTGAGCACCCAGCACCCCGAGCACTGAGCACCCAGCACCCTGTGTACTGAGCACTGAGCACCCTGAGTACTAAGCACCCAGCACCCTGAGTACTGAGCACCCAGGACCCTGAGCACTGAGCACCGAGCAGCCCGAGCACTGAGCACCCAGCACCCTGAGCACTCAGCACCCAGCACCCCGAGCACTGAGCACCCAGCACCCTGAGCACTGAGCACCCAGCACGCTGAGCACGGAGCACCGCGAGTACTGAGCATGCAGCACCCTGAGCACTGAGCACCCAGCACCCTGAGCACTGAGCACCCAGCACACTGAGCACTGAGCACGCAGCACCCCAAGCACTGAGCACCCAGCACCCTGAGTACTGAGCACAGAGCACCCTGAGCCATGAGCACCCAGCACCCTGAGTACTGAGCACCCAGCACCCTGAGTACTGAGCAACCAGCACCCTGAGCACTGAGCACTGAGCACCCAGCACCCTGAGCACTGACCACTGAGCACCCAGCACCACAGCCCTGAGCACCCAGCACCCCGAGCACTGAGTACCCAGCACCCTGAGTACTGATCACCCAGCACCCTGAGCACCCAGCACCCTGAGTACTGAGCACCCACCACCCTGAGTACTGAGCACCCAGCACCCTGAGTACTGAGCACTCAGCACCCTGAGTACTGAGCACCGAGCACCCCGAGCACTGAGCACCCAGCACCCTGAGCACTGTGCACCCGGAGGACTGAGCACCCAGCACCCTGAGCACTGAGCACCGATCACCCTGAGCACTGAGCACCCAGCACCCCTAGCACTGAGCACCCAGCACCCTGAGTACTGAGCACCCAGCACCCCGAGTACTGAGCACCCAGCACCCTGAGAACTGAGCACCCAGCACCCCGAGCACTGAGCAACCCGCACCCTGAGTACTGAGCACCCTGAGTACTGAGCACTGAGCACCGAGCACCCTGAGTACTGAGCACCCTGTGGACTGAGCACCCAGCACCCTGAGTACTGAGCACCCAGCACCCCGAGCACTGAGCACCCAGCACCCCGAGAATGAGCACCCAGCACCCTGAGTACTGAGAACCGAGCACCCTGAGTACTGAGCACCCAGCACCCTGAGTACTGAGCCCCCAGCACCCTGAGTACTGAGCACCCAGCAACCCGAGCACTGAGCACCCAGCACCCTGAGAATGAGCACCCAGCACCATGAGTACTGAGCACCCAGCACCCTGAGTACTGAGCACTAAGCACCCAGAGCACTGAGCACCCAGCACCCCGAGCACGGAGCACCCAGGACCCCGAGCACTGAGAACTGAGCACCCAGCACCCTTTGTACTGAGCACCGAGCTCCCCAAGCACTGAGCACACTGAGTACTGAGCACCCAGCACCCCGATCACTGAGCACCCAGCACCCTGAGCACTGAGCACCCAGCACCCTGAGAACTGAGCACCCAGCACCCTGAGTACTGAGCACCCAGCACGCTGAGTACTGAGCACCCAGCACCCCGAGCACTGAGCACCCAGCACCCTGAGTACTGAGCACTGAGCACCCAGCACCCCGAGCACTGAGCACCCAGCACCCTGTGTACTGAGCACTGAGCACCCTGAGTACTAAGCACCCAGCACCCTGAGTACTGAGCACCCAGGACCCTGAGCACTGAGCACCCAGCAGCCCGAGCACTGAGCACCCAGCACCCTGAGCACTCAGCACCCAGCACCCCGAGCACTGAGCACCCAGCACCCTGAGCACTGAGCACCCAGCACCCTGAGCACGGAGCACCCCGAGTACTGAGCACCCAGCACCCTGAGCACTGAGCACCCAGCACCCTGAGCACAGAGCACCCAGCACCCTGAGCACTGAGCACCCAGCACCCTGAGCACGGAGCACCCAGCACCCTGAGTACTGAGCACCCAACACCCAGAGTACTGAGCACCCAGCACCCTGAGCACTGAGCACCCAACACCCTGAGTACTGAGCACCCAGCACCCTGAGTACTGAACACCCAGCACCCTGAGCACTGAGCACTGAGCACCCTGAGCACTGAGTACTGAGCACTGAGCACCCTGAGAACTGAGCACCCAGCACCACAGCCCTGAGCACCCCGAGTACTGAGCAACAAGCAGCCCGAGTACTGAGCACTGAGCACCCTGAGTACTGAGCACCCAGCACCCTGAGCACTGAGCACCCAGCACACTGAGCACTGAGCACGCAGCACCCGGAGCACTGAGCACCCAGCACCCTGAATACTGAGCACAGAGCACCCTGAGCACTGAGCACCCAGCACCCTGAGTACTGAGCACACAGCACCCTGAGTACTGAGCAACCAGCACCCTGAGCACTGAGCACTGAGCACCCAGCACCCTGAGCACTGACCACTGAGCACCCAGCACCACAACCCTGAGCACCCAGCACCCCGAGCACTGAGCACCCAGCACCCTGCGTACTGAGCACCCAGCACCCTGAGCACACAGCACCATGAGTACTGAGCACCCAGCACCCTGAGTACTGAGCACCCAGCACCCTGAGTACTGAGCACTCAGCACCCTGAGTACTGAGCACCGAGCACCCCGAGCACTGAGCACCCAGCACCCTGAGCACTGAGCACCCGGAGGACTGAGCACCCAGCACCCCGAGCACTGAGCACCGATCACCCTGAGCACTGAGCACCCAGCACCCCGAGCACTGAGCACCCAGCACCCTGAGTACTGAGCACCCAGCACCCTGAGCACACAGCACCATGAGTACTGAGCACCCAGCACCCTGAGTACTGAGCACCCAGCACCCTGAGTACTGAGCACTCAGCACCCTGTGTACTGAGCACCGAGCACCCCGAGCACTGAGCACCCAGCACCCTGAGCACTGAGCACCCGGAGGACTGAGCACCCAGCACCCCGAGCACTGAGCACCGATCACCCTGAGCACTGAGCACCCAGCACCCCGAGCACTGAGCACCCAGCACCCTGAGTACTGAGCACCCAGCACCCCGAGCACTGAGCAACCAGCACCCTGAGTACTGAGAACCCTGAGTACTGAGCACTGAGCACCGAGCACCATGAGTACTGAGCACCCTGAGGACTGAGCACCCAGCACCCTGAGCACTGAGCACCCAGCACCCTGAGTACTGAGCACTGATCACCCTGAGCACTGATCACCCAGCACCCCGAGCACTGAGCACCCAGCACCCTGAGTACTGAGCACCTAGCACCCTGAGCACTGAGCACCGAGCACCCTGAGTACTGAACACCCAGCACCCTGAGCACTGAGCACTGAGCACCCAGGACCCTGAGCACTGAGCACTGAGCACCCAGCACCCTGAGCACTGAGCACCCAGCACCCTGAGCACCCAGCACCCTGAGCACTGAGCACCCTGATCACTGAGCACCCTGAGCACTGAGCACTGAGCACACTGAGCACTGAGCACCCAGCACCCCGAGTACTGAGCACTGAGCACCCTGTGTACTGAGCACCCAACACCCAGAGTACTGATCACCCAGCACCCTGAGAACTGAGCACCCAGCACCCTGAGTACTGAGCACCCAGCACCCTGAGTACTGAGCACCCAGCTGCCTGAGCACTGAGCACTGAGCACCCAGCACCTTGAGCACTGAGCACTGACCACCCAGCACCCCGAGCACTGAGCACCCAGCACCCCGAGCACTGATCACCCAGCGCCCTGAGCACTGAGCACCCAGCACACTGAGCACTGAGCACCCAGCCCCCTGAGTACTGAGCACCCAGCACCATGAGTACTGAGCACCCAGTACCCTGAGTACTGAGCACTCAGCACCCTGAGTACTGAGCACCGAGCAACCCGAGCACTGAGCACCAAGCACCCTGAGCAAAGAGCACCCTGAGGACTGAGCACCCAGCACCCTGAGCACTGAGCACCCAGCACCCTGAGTACTGAGCACCGATCACCCTGAGCACTGAGCACCCAGCACCCCGAGCACTGAGCACCCAGCACCCTGAGTACTGAGCACCCAGCACCCTGAGCACTGAGCACCCAGCACCCTGAGTACTGAGCACACTGAGTACTGAGAACGGATCACCCTGAGCACTGAGCACCCAGCACCGTGAGTACTGAGCACCCAGCACCCTGAGCACTGAGCACCCAGCACCCTGAGCACTGAGCACCCAGCACCCTGAGTACTGAGCACCCAGCACCCTGAGCACGGAGCACCCAGGACCCCGAGCACTGAGTACTGAGCACCCAGCACCCTGAGTACTGAGCACCGAGCTGCCCGAGCACTGAGCACCCAGCACCCTGAGCACTGAGCACCCAGCACACTGAGCACTGAGCACCCAGCACCATGAGTACTGAGCACACAGCACGCTGAGTACTGAGCACTCAGCACCCTGAGCACTGAGCACCCAGCACCCTGAGTACTGAGCACTGAGCACCCAGCAACCCGAGCACTGAGCACCCAGCACCCCGAGGACTGAGCACCCCGCACCCTGAGCACTGAGCACCCAGCACCTTGAGTACTGAGCACCGAGCACCCCGAGCACTGAGCTCCCAGCACCCTGAGTACTGAGCACCCAGCACCCTGAGCACTGAGCACCCAGCACCCTGAGCACTGAGCACCCAGCACCCCGAGCACTGAGCACCCAGCATCCTGAGTACTGAGCACCCAACACCCAGAGTACTGAGCACCCAGCAGCCAGAGAACTGAGCACCCAGCACCCTGAGTACTGAGCACCCAGCACCCTGAGTACTGAGCACCCAGCACCCTGAGCACTGAGCACCCAGCACCCTGAGCACTGAGCACCCAGCACCCCGAGCACTGAGCACCCAGCATCCTGAGTACTGAGCACCCAACACCCAGAGTACTGAGCACCCAGCAGCCTGAGAACTGAGCACCCAGCACCCTGAGTACTGAGCACCCAGCACCCTGAGTACTGAGCACCCAGCACCCTAAGCACTGAGCACCCAACACCCAGAGTACTGAGCACCCAGCAGCCTGAGAACTGAGCACCCAGCACCCTGAGTACTGAGCACCCAGCACCCTGAGTACTGAGCACCCAACACCCAGAGTACTGAGCACCCAGCAGCCTGAGAAATGAGCAACCAGCACCCTGAGTACTGAGCACCCAGCACCCTGAGTACTGAGTACCCAGCACCCTGAGCACTGAGCATTGAGCACCCAGCACCCCGAGCACTGAGCACCCAGCACTCTGAGCACTGAGCACCCAGCACCCTGAGCACTGAGCACCCAGCCCCCTGAGTACTGAGCACCCAGCACCATGAGTACTGAGCACCCAGCACCCTGAGTACTGAGCACTCAGCACCCTGAGTACTGAGCACCGAGCACCCCGAGCACTGAGCTCCCTGCACCCTGAGCACTGAGCACCCTGAGGACTGAGCACCCAGCAACCTGAGCACTGAGCACCCAGCACCCTGAGTACTGAGCACCGATCACCCTGAGCACTGAGCACCCAGCACCCCGACCACTGAGCACCCTGAGTACTGAGCAACGATCACCCTGAGCACTGAGCACCCAGCACCCTGAGTACTGAGCACCCAGCACCCTGAGCACTGAGCACCCAGCACCCTGAGCACTGAGCACCCAGCACCCTGAGTTATGAGCACCCAGAACCCTGAGTACTGAGTACAAAGCACACTGAGCACTGAGCACCCAGCACCCTGAGTACGGAGCACCGAGCACCCTGAGTACTGAGCACCCAGTACCCTGAGCACTGAGCACCCTGAGCACTGAGCACCCTGAGCACTGAGCACTGAGCACCCAGCACCCTGAGTACTGAGCACCCAAAACTCTGAGCACTGAGCACCCAGCACGCTGAGTACTGAGCACTGAGCACACAGCACCCTGAGTACTGAGCACCCAGCACCCCGAGCACTGAGCTCCCAGCGCCCCGAGCACTGAGCACCCAGCACCCTGAGCACTGAGCACTGAGCACACTGAGCACTGAGCACCCAGCACCCCGAGTACTAAGCACTGAGCACCCTGAGTACTGAGCACCCAACACCCAGAGTACTGATCACCCAGCACCCTGAGAACTGAGCACCAAGCACCCTGAGTACTGAGCACCCAGCACCCTGAGTACTGAGCACCCAGCTGCCTGAGCACTGAGCACTGAGCACCCAGCACCTTGAGCACTGAGCACTGACCAACCAGCACCCCGAGCACTGAGCACCCAGCACCCCGAGCACTGAGCACCCAGCGCCCTGAGCACTGAGCACCCAGCACACTGAGCACTGAGCATCCAGCCCCCTGAGTACTGAGCACCCAGCACCATGAGTACTGAGCACCCAGTACCCTGAGTACTGAGCACTCAGCACCCTGAGTACTGAGCACCGAGCAACCCGAGCACTGAGCACCAAGCACCCTGAGCACTGAGCACCCTGAGGACTGAGCACCCAGCACCCTGAGCACTGAGCACCCAGCACCCTGAGTACTGAGCACCGATCACCCTGAGCACTGAGCACCCAGCACCCCGAGCACTGAGCACCCAGCACCCTGAGTACTGAGCACCCAGCACCCTGAGCACTGAGCACCCAGCAACCTGAGTACTGAGCACCCTGAGTACTGACAACCGATCACCCTGAGCACTGAGCACCCAGCACCCTGAGTACTGAGCACCCAGCACCCTGAGCACTGAGCACCCAGCACCCTGAGCACTGAGCACCCAGCACCCTGAGTACTGAGCACCCAGCACCCTGAGCACGGAGCACCCAGGACCCCGAGCACTGAGTACTGAGCACCCAGCACCCTGAGTACTGAGCACCGAGCTCCCCGAGCACTGAGCACCCAGCACCCTGAGCACTGAGCACCCAGCACCCTGAGCACTGAGCACCCAGCACCCTGAGTACTGAGCACCCAGCACGCTGAGTACTGAGCACTCAGCACCCTGAGCACTGAGCACCCAGCACCCTGAGTACTGAGCACTGAGCACCCAGCACCCCGAGCACTGAGCACCCAGCACCCCGAGCACTGAGCATGGAGCACCCCGAGGACTGAGCACCCCGCACCCTGAGCACTGAGCTTTGGGCACCCCGAGGACTGAGCACCCCGCACCCTGAGCACTGAACACCCAGCACCTTGAGTACTGAGCACCGAGCACCCCGAGCACTGAGCTCCCAGCACCCTGAGTACTGAGCACCCAGCACCCTGAGCACTGAGCACCCAGCACCCTGAGCACTGAGCACCCAGCACCCCGAGCACTGAGCACCCAGCATCCTGAGTACTGAGCACCCAACACCCAGAGTACTGAGCACCCAGCAGCCTGAGAACTGAGCACCCAGCACCCTGAGTACTGAGCACCCAGCACCCTGAGTACTGAGCACCCAGCACCCTGAGCACTGAGCACTGAGCACGCAGCACCCTGAGCACTGAGCACTGACCACCCAGCACCCCGAGAACTGAGCACCCAGCACCCCGAGCACTGAGCACCCAGCACCCTGAGCACTGAGCACCCAGCACCCTGAGCACTGAGCACCCAGCCCCCTGAGTACTGAGCACCCAGCACCATGAGTACTGAGCACCCAGCACCCTGAGTACTGAGCACTCAGCACCCTGAGTACTGAGCACCGAGCACCCCGAGCACTGAGCTCCCTGCACCCTGAGCACTGAGCACCCTGAGGACTGAGCACCCAGCAACCTGAGCACTGATCACCCAGCACCCTGAGTACTGAGCACCGATCACCCTGAGCACTGAGCACCCAGCACCCCGAGCACTGAGCACCCAGCACCCTGAGTACTGAGCACCCAGCACCCTGAGCACTGAGCACCCAGCACCCTGAGTACTGAGCACCCTGAGTACTGAGCAACGATCACCCTGAGCACTGAGCACCCAGCACCCTGAGTACTGAGCACCCAGCACCCTGAGCACTGAGCACCCAGCACCCTGAGCACTGAGCACCCAGCACCCTGAGTTATGAGCACCCAGAACCCTGAGTACTGAGTACAAAGCACCCTGAGCACTGAGCACCCAGCACCCTGAGTACTGAGCACCGAGCACCCTGAGTACTGAGCACCCAGCACCCTGAGTACTGAGCACGCAGCACCCTGAGCACTGAGCACCCAGCACCCTGAGTACTGAGCACCCAGCACCCTGAGTACTGAGCACCCAGCACCCTGAGTACTGAGCACCCAGCACCCTGAGCACCGTGCACCCAGCACCCTGAGTACTGAGCACCGAGCACCCCGAGCACTGAGCAACCAGCACCTTGAGTACTGAGCACTGAGCACCCTGAGTACTAAGCACCGAACACCCTGAGTACTGAGCACCCAGCACCCTGAGGACTGAGCACCCAGCACCCTGAGCACTGAGCACCCAGCACCCTGAGTAATGAGCACCCAGCACCCTGAGTACTGAGCACCCAGCACCCTGAGCACTGAGCACCCAGCACCCCGAGCACTGAGCACCCAGCACCCCGAGCACTGAGCACCCAGCACACCGAGCACTGAGCACCCAGCACCCCGAGCACTGAGCACCCAGCACCCTGAGCACTGAGCACCCAGCACCCTGAGCACTGAGCACCCAGCACCCTGAGTACTGAGTACTCAGCACCCTGAGCACTGAGCACCCAGCACCCTGAGTACTGATCACCGAGCACCCCGAGCACTGAGCACCCAGCACCCTGAGTACTGATCACCGAACACCCCGAGCACTGAGCACCCAGCACCCTGAGTACTGAGCACCCAGCACCCTGAGCACTGAGCACCCAGCACCCCGAGCACTGAGCACCCAGCACCCCGAGCACTGAGCACCCAGAACCCGAGCACTGAGCACCCAGCACCCCGAGCACTGAGCACCCAGCACCCTGAGCACTGAAAACCCAGCACCCTGAGCACTGAGCACCCAGCACCCTGAGTACTGAGTACTCAGCACCCTGAGCACTGAGCACCCAGCACCCTGAGAACTGATCACCGAGCACCCTGAGCACTGAGCACCCAGCACCCTGAGTACTGATCACCGAGCACCCCGAGCACTGAGCACCCAGCATCCTGAGTACTGTGCACCCAGCACCCTGAGTACTGAGAACCCAGCACCCTGAGTACTGAGCACCCAGCACCCTGAGCACTGAGCACAATGCACGCTGAGTACTGAGCACTGAGCACCCTGAGTACTGAGCACCTAGCACCCTGAGTACTGAGCACCCAGCACCCTGAGCACTGAGCAGCCAGCACCCTCAGCACTGAGCACCCACCACCCCGAGCACTGAGCACCCAGCACCCTGAGCACTGAGCACCCAGCACCCCGAGTACTGAGCACCCAGCACCCCGAGTACTTAGCACCGAGCACCCCGAGCACTGAGCACCCAGCACCCTGAGTACTGAGCACCCAGTACCCTGAGTACTGAGTTCCCCGAGTACTGAGCACCCAGCACCCCGAGCACTGAGCACCCATCACCCTGAGTACTGAGAACAGATCACCCTGAGTACTGAGCACCCAGCACCCTGAGTACTGAGCCCCCAGCACCCTGAGTACTGAGCACCCGGCACCCCGAGCACTGATCACCCAGCACCCCGAGAATGAGCACCCAGCACCCTGAGTACTGAGAACCGAGCACCCTGAGTACTGAGCACCCAGCACCCTGAGTACTGAGCCCCCAGCACCCTGAGTACTGAGCACCCAGCACCCCGAGCACTGAGCACCCAGCACCCCGAGAATGAGCACCCAGCACCCTGAGTACTGAGCACCCAGCACCCCGAGCACGGAGCACCCAGGACCCCGAGCAGTGAGTACTGAGCACCCAGCACCCTGAGTACTGAGCACCGAGCTCCCCGAGCACTGAGCACCCAGCACCCTGAGCACTGAGCACCCAGCACCCTGAGCACTGAGCACCCAGCACCCTCAGTACTGAGCACCCAGCACGCTGAGTACTGAGCACTCAGCACCCTGAGCACTGAGCACCCAGCACCCTGAGTACTGAGCACTGAGCACCCAGCACCCTGAGCACTGAGCACCCAGCACCCTGTGTACTGAGCACTGAGCACCCTGATTACTAAGCACCCAGCACCCTGAGTACTGAGCACCCAGGACCCTGAGCACTGAGCACCGAGCACCCTGAGTACTGAGCACCCAGCACCCTGAGCACTCAGCACCCATCACCCCGATCACTGAGCACCCAGCACCCTGAGCACTGAGCACCCAGCACCCTGAGCACTGAGCACCCAGCACCCTGAGCACTGAGCACCCAGCCCCCTGAGTACTGAGCACCCAGCACCATGAGTACTGAGCACCCAGCACCCTGAGTACTGAGCACTCAGCACCCTGAGTACTGAGCACCGAGCACCCCGAGCACTGAGCTCCCTGCACCCTGAGCACTGAGCACCCTGAGGACTGAGCACCCAGCAACCTGAGCACTGATCACCCAGCACCCTGAGTACTGAGCACCGATCACCCTGAGCACTGAGCACCCAGCACCCCGAGCACTGAGCACCCAGCACCCTGAGTACTGAGCACCCAGCACCCTGAGCACTGAGCACCCAGCACCCTGAGTACTGAGCACCCTGAGTACTGAGCAACGATCACCCTGAGCACTGAGCACCCAGCACCCTGAGTACTGAGCACCCAGCACCCTGAGCACTGAGCACCCAGCACCCTGAGCACTGAGCACCCAGCACCCTGAGTTATGAGCACCCAGAACCCTGAGTACTGAGTACAAAGCACCCTGAGCACTGAGCACCCAGCACCCTGAGTACTGAGCACCGAGCACCCTGAGTACTGAGCACCCAGCACCCTGAGTACTGAGCACGCAGCACCCTGAGCACTGAGCACCCAGCACCCTGAGTACTGAGCACCCAGCACCCTGAGTACTGAGCACCCAGCACCCTGAGTACTGAGCACCCAGCACCCTGAGCACCGTGCACCCAGCACCCTGAGTACTGAGCACCGAGCACCCCGAGCACTGAGCAACCAGCACCCTGAGTACTGAGCACTGAGCACCCTGAGTACTAAGCACCGAACACCCTGAGTACTGAGCACCCAGCACCCTGAGGACTGAGCACCCAGCACCCTGAGCACTGAGCACCCAGCACCCTGAGTAATGAGCACCCAGCACCCTGAGTACTGAGCACCCAGCACCCTGAGCACTGAGCACCCAGCACCCCGAGCACTGAGCACCCAGCACCCCGAGCACTGAGCACCCAGCACACCGAGCACTGAGCACCCAGCACCCCGAGCACTGAGCACCCAGCACCCTGAGCACTGAGCACCCAGCACCCTGAGCACTGAGCACCCAGCACCCTGAGCACTGAGCACCCAGCACCCTGAGTACTGAGTACTCAGCACCCTGAGCACTGAGCACCCAGCACCCTGAGAACTGATCACCGAGCACCCTGAGCACTGAGCACCCAGCACCCTGAGTACTGATCACCGAGCACCCCGAGCACTGAGCACCCAGCATCCTGAGTACTGTGCACCCAGCACCCTGAGTACTGAGAACCCAGCACCCTGAGTACTGAGCACCCAGCACCCTGAGCACTGAGCACAATGCACGCTGAGTACTGAGCACTGAGCACCCTGAGTACTGAGCACCTAGCACCCTGAGTACTGAGCACCCAGCACCCTGAGCACTGAGCAGCCAGCACCCTCAGCACTGAGCACCCACCACCCCGAGCACTGAGCACCCAGCACCCTGAGCACTGAGCACCCAGCACCCCGAGTACTGAGCACCCAGCACCCCGAGTACTTAGCACCGAGCACCCCGAGCACTGAGCACCCAGCACCCTGAGTACTGAGCACCCAGTACCCTGAGTACTGAGTTCCCCGAGTACTGAGCACCCAGCACCCCGAGCACTGAGCACCCATCACCCTGAGTACTGAGAACAGATCACCCTGAGTACTGAGCACCCAGCACCCTGAGTACTGAGCCCCCAGCACCCTGAGTACTGAGCACCCGGCACCCCGAGCACTGATCACCCAGCACCCCGAGAATGAGCACCCAGCACCCTGAGTACTGAGAACCGAGCACCCTGAGTACTGAGCACCCAGCACCCTGAGTACTGAGCCCCCAGCACCCTGAGTACTGAGCACCCAGCACCCCGAGCACTGAGCACCCAGCACCCCGAGAATGAGCACCCAGCACCCTGAGTACTGAGCACCCAGCACCCCGAGCACGGAGCACCCAGGACCCCGAGCAGTGAGTACTGAGCACCCAGCACCCTGAGTACTGAGCACCGAGCTCCCCGAGCACTGAGCACCCAGCACCCTGAGCACTGAGCACCCAGCACCCTGAGCACTGAGCACCCAGCACCCTCAGTACTGAGCACCCAGCACGCTGAGTACTGAGCACTCAGCACCCTGAGCACTGAGCACCCAGCACCCTGAGTACTGAGCACTGAGCACCCAGCACCCTGAGCACTGAGCACCCAGCACCCTGTGTACTGAGCACTGAGCACCCTGATTACTAAGCACCCAGCACCCTGAGTACTGAGCACCCAGGACCCTGAGCACTGAGCACCGAGCACCCTGAGTACTGAGCACCCAGCACCCTGAGCACTCAGCACCCATCACCCCGATCACTGAGCACCCAGCACCCTGAGCACTGAGCACCCAGCACCCTGAGCACTGAGCACCCAGCACCCTGAGCACTGAGCACCCAGCCCCCTGAGTACTGAGCACCCAGCACCATGAGTACTGAGCACCCAGCACCCTGAGTACTGAGCACTCAGCACCCTGAGTACTGAGCACCGAGCACCCCGAGCACTGAGCTCCCTGCACCCTGAGCACTGAGCACCCTGAGGACTGAGCACCCAGCAACCTGAGCACTGATCACCCAGCACCCTGAGTACTGAGCACCGATCACCCTGAGCACTGAGCACCCAGCACCCCGAGCACTGAGCACCCAGCACCCTGAGTACTGAGCACCCTGAGTACTGAGCAACGATCACCCTGAGCACTGAGCACCCAGCACCCTGAGTACTGAGCACCCAGCACCCTGAGCACTGAGCACCCAGCACCCTGAGCACTGAGCACCCAGCACCCTGAGTTATGAGCACCCAGAACCCTGAGTACTGAGTACAAAGCACCCTGAGCACTGAGCACCCAGCACCCTGAGTACTGAGCACCGAGCACCCTGAGTACTGAGCACCCAGCACCCTGAGTACTGAGCACGCAGCACCCTGAGCACTGAGCACCCAGCACCCTGAGTACTGAGCACCCAGCACCCTGAGTACTGAGCACCCAGCACCCTGAGTACTGAGCACCCAGCACCCTGAGCACCGTGCACCCAGCACCCTGAGTACTGAGCACCGAGCACCCCGAGCACTGAGCAACCAGCACCCTGAGTACTGAGCACTGAGCACCCTGAGTACTAAGCACCGAACACCCTGAGTACTGAGCACCCAGCACCCTGAGGACTGAGCACCCAGCACCCTGAGCACTGAGCACCCAGCACCCTGAGTAATGAGCACCCAGCACCCTGAGTACTGAGCACCCAGCACCCTGAGCACTGAGCACCCAGCACCCCGAGCACTGAGCACCCAGCACCCCGAGCACTGAGCACCCAGCACACCGAGCACTGAGCACCCAGCACCCCGAGCACTGAGCACCCAGCACCCTGAGCACTGAGCACCCAGCACCCTGAGCACTGAGCACCCAGCACCCTGAGTACTGAGTACTCAGCACCCTGAGCACTGAGCACCCAGCACCCTGAGTACTGATCACCGAGCACCCCGAGCACTGAGCACCCAGCACCCTGAGTACTGATCACCGAACACCCCGAGCACTGAGCACCCAGCACCCTGAGTACTGAGCACCCAGCACCCTGAGCACTGAGCACCCAGCACCCCGAGCACTGAGCACCCAGCACCCCGAGCACTGAGCACCCAGAACCCGAGCACTGAGCACCCAGCACCCCGAGCACTGAGCACCCAGCACCCTGAGCACTGAAAACCCAGCACCCTGAGCACTGAGCACCCAGCACCCTGAGTACTGAGTACTCAGCACCCTGAGCACTGAGCACCCAGCACCCTGAGAACTGATCACCGAGCACCCTGAGCACTGAGCACCCAGCACCCTGAGTACTGATCACCGAGCACCCCGAGCACTGAGCACCCAGCATCCTGAGTACTGTGCACCCAGCACCCTGAGTACTGAGAACCCAGCACCCTGAGTACTGAGCACCCAGCACCCTGAGCACTGAGCACAATGCACGCTGAGTACTGAGCACTGAGCACCCTGAGTACTGAGCACCTAGCACCCTGAGTACTGAGCACCCAGCACCCTGAGCACTGAGCAGCCAGCACCCTCAGCACTGAGCACCCACCACCCCGAGCACTGAGCACCCAGCACCCTGAGCACTGAGCACCCAGCACCCCGAGTACTGAGCACCCAGCACCCCGAGTACTTAGCACCGAGCACCCCGAGCACTGAGCACCCAGCACCCTGAGTACTGAGCACCCAGTACCCTGAGTACTGAGTTCCCCGAGTACTGAGCACCCAGCACCCCGAGCACTGAGCACCCATCACCCTGAGTACTGAGAACAGATCACCCTGAGTACTGAGCACCCAGCACCCTGAGTACTGAGCCCCCAGCACCCTGAGTACTGAGCACCCGGCACCCCGAGCACTGATCACCCAGCACCCCGAGAATGAGCACCCAGCACCCTGAGTACTGAGAACCGAGCACCCTGAGTACTGAGCACCCAGCACCCTGAGTACTGAGCCCCCAGCACCCTGAGTACTGAGCACCCAGCACCCCGAGCACTGAGCACCCAGCACCCCGAGAATGAGCACCCAGCACCCTGAGTACTGAGCACCCAGCACCCCGAGCACGGAGCACCCAGGACCCCGAGCAGTGAGTACTGAGCACCCAGCACCCTGAGTACTGAGCACCGAGCTCCCCGAGCACTGAGCACCCAGCACCCTGAGCACTGAGCACCCAGCACCCTGAGCACTGAGCACCCAGCACCCTCAGTACTGAGCACCCAGCACGCTGAGTACTGAGCACTCAGCACCCTGAGCACTGAGCACCCAGCACCCTGAGTACTGAGCACTGAGCACCCAGCACCCTGAGCACTGAGCACCCAGCACCCTGTGTACTGAGCACTGAGCACCCTGATTACTAAGCACCCAGCACCCTGAGTACTGAGCACCCAGGACCCTGAGCACTGAGCACCGAGCACCCTGAGTACTGAGCACCCAGCACCCTGAGCACTCAGCACCCATCACCCCGATCACTGAGCACCCAGCACCCTGAGCACTGAGCACCCAGCACCCTGAGCACTGAGCACCCAGCACCCAGAGCACTGAGCACCCAGCACCCTGAGCACTGAGCACCCAGCACCCTGAGTACTGAGCACCCAGCACCCTGAGTACTGAGCACCCTGAGTACTGAGCACCCAGCACCCTGAGCACTGAGCACCCAGCACCCTGAGCATTGAGCACCCAGCATTCTGAGTACTGAGCACCCAGAACCCTGAGTACTGAGTACAAAGCACCCTGAGCACTGAGCACCCAGCACCCTGAGTACTGAGCACGGAGCACCCTGAGTACTGAGCACCCAGCACCCTGAGTACTGAGCACCCAGCACCCTGAGCACTGAGCACACAGCACCCTGAGTACTGAGCACCCAGCACCCTGAGTACTGAGCACTGATCACCCTGAGCACTGAGCACCCAGCACCCCGAGCACTGAGCACCCAGCACCCTGAGTACTGAGCACCTAGCACCCTGAGCACTGAGCACCGAGCACCCTGAGTACTGAACACCCAGCACCCTGAGCACTGAGCACTGAGCACCCAGCACCCTGAGCACTGAACACTGAGCACCCAGCACCCCGAGCACTGAGCACCCAGCACCCTGAGCACCCAGCACCCTGAGCACTGAGCACCCTGAGCACTGAGCACCCTGAGCACTGAGCACTGAGCACCCAGCACCCTGAGTACTGAGCACCCAACACTCTGAGCACTGAGCACCCAGCACGCTGAGTACTGAGCACTGAGCACACAGCACCCTGAGCACTGAGCACCCAGCACCCTGAGCACTGAGCACTGAGCACCCAGCACCCCGAGCACTGAGCACCCAGCACCCTGAGCACCCAGCACCCTGAGCACTGAGCACCCTGAGTACTGAGCACCCAGCACCCTGAGCACTGAGCACACAGCACCCTGAGTACTGAGCACCCTGAGTACTGAGCACCGATCACCCTGAGCACTGAGCACCCAGCACCCTGAGTACTGAGCACACAGCACCCTGAGCACTGAGCACCCAGCACCCTGAGCACTGAGCACCCAGCACCCTGAGTACTGAGCACCCAGTACCCTGAGTACTGAGTACAAAGCACCCTGAGCACTGAGCACCCAGCACCCTGAGTACTGAGCACCGAGCACCCTGAGTACTGAGCACCCAGCACCCTGAGTACTGAGCACCCAGCACCCTGAGCACTGAGCACCCAGCACCCTGAGTACTGAGCCCCCAGCCCACTGAGTACTGAGCAACCAGCACCCTGAGTACGGAGCACCCAGCACCCTGAGTACTGAGCACCCAGCACCCTGAGTATTGAGCACCGAGCACCCTGAGCACTGAGCAACCAGCACCCTTAGTACTGAGCACTGAGCACCCTGAGTACTAAGCACCGAACACCCTGAGTACTGAGCACCCAGCACCCTGAGGACTGAGCACCCAGCACCCTGAGCACTGAGCACCCAGCACCCTGAGTAATGAGCACCCAGCACCCTGAGTACTGAGCACCCAGCACCCTGAGCACTGAGCACCCAGCACCCCGAGCACTGAGCACCCAGCACCGTGAGTACTGAGTACTCAGCACCCTGAGCACTGAGCACCCAGCACCCTGAGTACTGATCACCGAGCTCCCCGAGAACTGAGCACCCAGCACCCTGAGCACTGAGCACCCAGCACCCTGAATAATGAGCACCCAGCACCCTGAGTACTGATCACCGAGCACCCCGAGCACTGAGCACCCAGCACCGTGAGTACTGAGCACCCAGCACCCTGAATACTGAGCACCCAGCACCCTGAGTACTGAGCACCCAGCACCCTGCGCACTGAGCACAAAGCACGCTGAGTACTGAGCACTGAACACCCTGAGTACTGAGCACCGAGGACCCTGAGCACTGAGCACCCAGCACGCTGAGTACTGAGCGCTGAGCACCCTGAGTACTGAGCACCTAGCACCCTGAGTACTGAGCACCCAGCACCCTGAGCACTGAGCAGCCAGCACCCTCAGCACTGAGCACCCAGCACCCCGAGCACTGAGCACCAAGCACCCTGAGCACTGAGCACCCAGCACCCCGAGTACTGAGCACCGAGCACCCCGAGCTCTGAGCACCCAGCAGCCTGAGTACTGAGCACCCAGTACCCTGAGTACTGAGCACCCCGAGTACTGATCACCCAGCACCCCGAGCACTGAGCACCCAGCACCCTGAGTACTGAGAACAGATCACCCCGAGCACGGAGCACCCAGGACCCCGAGCACTGAGTACTGAGCACCCAGCACCCTGAGTACTGAGCACCGAGCTCCCCGAGCACTGAGCACCCAGCACCCTGAGCACTGAGCACCCAGCACCCTGAGCACTGAACACCCAGCACCCTGAGTACTGAGCACCCAGCACGCTGAGTACTGAGCACTCAGCACCCTGAGCACTGAGCACCCACCACCCTGAGTACTGAGCACTAAGCACCCAGCACCCTGAGCACTGAGCACCCAGCACCCTGAGTACTGAGCACCCAGCACCCTGAGTACTGAGCACCCAGCACCCTGAGTACTGAGCACCGAGCACCCTGAGTACTGAGCACCGAGCACCCTGAGTACTGAGCACCCAGCACCCTGAGCACTGAGCACCCAGCACCCTGAGTACTGAGCACCCAGCACCCTGAGTACTGAGCACCCAGCACCCCGAGCACTGAGCACCCAGCACCCTGAGTACTGAGCACCTAGCACCCCGAGCACTGAGCACCCAGCACCCTGAGCACTGAGCACAAAGCACGCTGAGTACTGAGCACCCTGAGTACTGAGCATAGAGGACCCTGAGCACTGAGCACCCAGCACCCTGAGCACTGAGCACCCAGCACCCCGAGAATGAGCACCCAGCACCCTGAGTACTGAGAACCGAGCACCCTGAGTACTGAGCACCCAGCACGCTGAGCACTGAGCACCCAGCACCCCGAGTACTGAGCACCCAGCACCCCGAGCACTGAGCACCCAGCACCCTGAGTAATGAGCACCCAGCACCCCGAGCACTGAGCACCCTGAATACTGAGCACCCAGCACCCTGAGTACTGTGCACTAAGCACCCAGAGCGCTGAGCACCCAGGACCCCGAGCACTGAGTACTGAGCACCCAGCACCCTGAGTACTGAGCACCGAGCTCCCCGAGCACTGAGCACCCTGAGTACTGAGCACCCAGCACCCTGAGTACTGAGCACCCAGCACCCTGAGCACTGAGCACACAGCACCCTGAGTACTGAGCACCCAGCACCACGAGCACTGAGCACACAGCACCCTGAGAACTGAGCACCCTGAGGACTGAGCACCGATCACCATGAGCACTGAGAACCCAGCACCCTGAGTACTGAGCACCCAGCACCCTGAGCACTGAGCACCCAGCACCCTGAGTACTGAGCAGAGAGCACCCTGATCACTGAGCACCCAGCACCCTGAGTACTGAGCACGCAGCACCCTGAGTACTGAGCACCGAGCACCCCGAGTACTGAGCACCCAGCACCCTGAGCACTCAGCACCCAGCACACCGAGCACTGAGCACCCAGCACCCTGAGTACTGAGCTCCCAGCACCCCGAGCCCTGAGCACCCAGCACCCTGAGTACTGAGCACCCTGAGTACTGAGCACCGATCACCCTGAGCACTGAGCACCCAACACCCTGAGTACTGAGCACCCACCGTACTGAGCACTGAGCACACTGAGCACTGAGCACCCAGCACCCTGAGTACTGAGCACCGAGCACCCCGAGCACTGAGCACCCAGCACCCCGAGCACTGAGCACCCAGCACCCCGAGCACTGAGCACCCAGCACCCGTAGCACTGAGGACCCAGCACCCCGAGCAATGAGCACCCAGCACCCTGAGCACTCAGCACCCAGCACACCGAGCACTGAGCACCCAGCACCCTGAGTACTGAGCTCCCAGCACCCCGAGCCCTGAGCACCCAGCACCCTGAGCACTGAGCGCACTGAGCACTGAGCACCCAGCACCCTGAGCACTGAGCACCCAGCACCCTGAGTACTGAGCACCGAGCACCCCGAGCACTGAGCACCCAGCACCCCGAGCACTGAGCACCCAGCACCCCGAGCACTGAGCACCCAGCACCCGTAGCACTGAGGACCCAGCACCCCGAGCAATGAGCACCCAGCACCCTGAGTACTGAGCACCCAGCACCCCGAGTACTGAGCACCCAGCAACCTGAGCACCGAGCACCCAGCACCCCGAACACTGAGCACCCAGCACCCTGAGCACTGAGCACCCAGCACCCTGAGCACTGAGCACTGAGCTCCCCGAGTACTGAGCACCCACCACCCCGTGCACTGAGCACCGAGGACACCGAGCACTGAGCACCCAGCACCCCGAGCACTGAGCACCCAGCACCCTGAGCACTGAGCACCCAGCACCCTGAGCACTGAGCACCCAGCACCCCGAGCACTAAGCACCCAGCAACCCGAGCACTGAGCACCCAGCACCCCGAGCACTGAGCACCCAGCACCCTGAGTACTGAGCAACCAGCACCCTGAGTACTCAGCACCCAGCACCCTGAGCACTGAGCAACCAGCACCCTGAGTACTGAGCACCCTGCACCCCAAGCACTAAGCACCCTGAGAACTGAGCACCCAGCACCCCAAGCACTGAGCACCCTGAGTACTGAGCACCCAGCACCCTGATTAATGAGCACCCAGCACCCCGAGAACTGAGCACCCAGCACCCTGAGTATTGAGCACCGAGCACCCTGAGTACTGAGCACCCAGCACCCTGAGTACTGAGCACCCAGTGTACTGAGCACCGAGCACCCAGCACCCTGAGTACTGAGCACCCAGCCCCCTGAGCACTGAGCACCCAGCATCCTGAGTACTGAGCACCGAGCACCCTGAGTACTGAGCACCCAGCACCCCGAGCACTGAGCACCCAGCACCCCGAGCACTGAGCACCCAGCACCCTGAGCACTGAGCACACTGAGTACTGAGCTACCAGCACCCTGAGTACTGAGCACCCAGCACCCTGAGCACTGAGCACCCAGCACCCTGAGCACTGAGCACCCAGCACCCTGAGTTATGAGCACCCAGAACCCTGAGTACTGAGTACAAAGCACCCTGAGCACTGAGCACCCAGCACCCTGAGTACGGAGCACCGAGCACCCTGAGTACTGAGCACCCAGTACCCTGAGCACTGAGCACCCTGAGCACTGAGCACCCTGAGCACTGAGCACTGAGCACCCAGCACCCTGAGTACTGAGCACCCAAAACTCTGAGCACTGAGCACCCAGCACGCTGAGTACTGAGCACTGAGCACACAGCACCCTGAGTACTGAGCACCCAGCACCCCGAGCACTGAGCTCCCAGCGCCCCGAGCACTGAGCACCCAGCACCCTGAGCACTGAGCACTGAGCACACTGAGCACTGAGCACCCAGCACCCCGAGTACTGAGCACTGAGCACCCTGAGTACTGAGCACCCAACACCCAGAGTACTGATCACCCAGCACCCTGAGAACTGAGCACCAAGCACCCTGAGTACTGAGCACCCAGCACCCTGAGTACTGAGCACCCAGCTGCCTGAGCACTGAGCACTGAGCACCCAGCACCTTGAGCACTGAGCACTGACCACCCAGCACCCCGAGCACTGAGCACCCAGCACCCCGAGCACTGAGCACCCAGCGCCCTGAGCACTGAGCACCCAGCACCATGAGTACTGAGCACCCAGTACCCTGAGTACTGAGCACTCAGCACCCTGAGTACTGAGCACCGAGCACCCCGAGCACTGAGCACCAAGCACCCTGAGCACTGAGCACCCTGAGGACTGAGCACCCAGCACCCTTAGCACTGAGCACCCAGCACCCTGAGTACTGAGCACCGATCACCCTGAGCACTGAGCACCCAGCACCCCGAGCACTGAGCACCCAGCACCCTGAGTACTGAGCACCCAGCACCCTGAGCACTGAGCACCCTGCAACCTGAGTACTGAGCACCCTGAGTACTGAGCACCGATCACCCTGAGCACTGAGCACCCAGCACCCTGAGTACTGAGCACCCAGCACCCTGAGCACTGAGCACCCAGCACCCTGAGCACTGAGCACCCAGCACCCTGAGTACTGAGCACCCAGCACCCTGAGCACGGAGCACCCAGGACCCCGAGCACTGAGTACTGAGCACCCAGCACCCTGAGTACTGAGCACCGAGCTCCCCGAGCACTGAGCACCCAGCACCCTGAGCACTGAGCACCCAGCACCCTGAGCACTGAGCACCCAGCACCCTGAGTACTGAGCACCCAGCACGCTGAGTACTGAGCACTCAGCACCCTGAGCACTGAGCACCCAGCACCCTGAGTACTGAGCACTGAGCACCCAGCACCCCGAGCACTGAGCACCCAGCACCCCGAGCACTGAGCATGGAGCACCCCGAAGACTGAGCACCCCGCACCCTGAGCACTGAGCATGGAGCACCCCGAGGACTGAGCACCCCGCACCCTGAGCACTGAACACCCAGCACCTTGAGTACTGAGCACCAAGCACCCCGAGCACTGAGCTCCCAGCACCCTGAGTACTGAGCACCCAGCACCCTGAGCACTGAGCACCCAGCACCCTGAGCACTGAGCACCCAGCACCCCGAGCACTGAGCACCCAGCATCCTGAGTACTGAGCACCCAACACCCAGAGTACTGAGCACCCAGCAGCCTGAGAACTGAGCACCCAGCACCCTGAGTACTGAGCACCCAGCACCCTGAGTACTGAGCACCCAGCACCCTGAGCACTGAGCACTGAGCACGCAGCACCCTGAGCACTGAGCACTGACCACCCAGCACCCCGAGAACTGAGCACCCAGCACCCCGAGCACTGAGCACCCAGCACCCTGAGCACTGAGCACCCAGCACCCTGAGCACTGAGCACCCAGCCCCCTGAGTACTGAGCACCCAGCACCATGAGTACTGAGCACCCAGCACCCTGAGTACTGAGCACTCAGCACCCTGAGTACTGAACAGGGAGCACCCCGAGCACTGAGATCCCTGCACCCTGAGCACTGAGCACCCTGAGGACTGAGCACCCAGCAACCTGAGCACTGAGCACCCAGCACCCTGAGTACTGAGCACCGATCACCCTGAGCACTGAGCACCCAGCACCCCGAGCACTGAGCACCCAGCACCCTGAGTACTGAGCACCCAGCACCCTGAGCACTGAGCACCCAGCACCCTGAGTACTGAGCACCCTGAGTACTGAGCAACGATCACCCTGAGCACTGAGCACCCAGCACCCTGAGTACTGAGCACCCAGCACCCTGAGCACTGAGCACCCAGCACCCTGTGCACTGAGCACCCAGCACCCTGAGTTATGAGCACCCAGAACCCTGAGTACTGAGTACAAAGCAACCTGAGCACTGAGCACCCAGCACCCTGAGTACTGAGCACCGAGCACCCTGAGTACTGAGCACCCAGCACCCTGAGTACTGAGCACGCAGCACCCTGAGCACTGAGCACCCAGCACCCTGAGTACTGAGCACCCAGCACCCTGAGTACTGAGCACCCAGCACCCTGAGTACTGAGCACCCAGCACCCTGAGCACTGTGCACCCAGCACCCTGAGTACTGAGCACCGAGCACCCCGAGCACTGAGCAACCAGCACCCTGAGTACTGAGCACTGAGCACCCTGAGTACTAAGCACCGAACACCCTGAGTACTGAGCACCCAGCACCCTGAGGACTGAGCACCCAGCACCCTGAGCACTGAGCACCCAGCACCCTGAGTAATGAGCACCCAGCACCCTGAGTACTGAGCATCCAGCACCCTGAGCACTGAGCACCCAGCACCCCGAGCACTGAGCACCCAGCACCCCGAGCACTGAGCACCCAGCACCCCGAGCACTGAGCACCCAGCACTCCGAGCACTGAGCACCCAGCACCCTGAGCACTGAGCACCCAGCACCCTGAGCACTGAGCACCCAGCACCCTGAGTACTGAGTACTCAGCACCCTGAGCACTGAGCACCCAGCACCCTGAGTACTGATCACCGAGCACCCCGAGGACTGAGCACCCAGCACCCTGAGTACTGATCACCGAGCACCCCGAGCACTGAGCACCCAGCACCCTGAGTACTGAGCACCCAGCACCCTGAGCACTGAGCACCCAGCACCCCGAGCACTGAGCACCCAGCACCCCGAGCACTGAGCACCCAGCACCCCGAGCACTGAGCACTCAGCACCCCGAGCACTGAGCACCCAGCACCCTGAGCACTGAAAACCCAGCACCCTGAGCACTGAGCACCCAGCACCCTGAGTACTGAGTACTCAGCACCCTGAGCACTGAGCACCCAGCACCCTGAGAACTGATCACCGAGCACCCTGAGCACTGAGCACCCAGCACCCTGAGTACTGATCACCGAGCACCCCGAGCACTGAGCACCCAGCATCCTGAGTACTGAGCACCCAGCACCCTGAGTACTGAGCACCCAGCACCCTGAGTACTGAGCACCCAGCACCCTGAGCACTGAGCACAATGCACGCTGAGTACTGAGCACTGAGCACCCTGAGTACTGAGCACCTAGCACCCTGAGTACTGAGCACCCAGCACCCTGAGCACTGAGCAGCCAGCACCCTCAGCACTGAGCACCCACCACCCCGAGCACTGAGCACCCAGCACCCTGAGCACTGAGCACCCAGCACCCCGAGTACTGAGCACACAGCACCCCGAGTACTTAGCACCGAGCACCCCCAGCACTGAGCACCCAGCACCCTGAGTACTAAGCACCCAGTACCCTGAGTACTGAGCTCCCCGAGTACTGAGCACCCAGCACCCCGAGTACTGAGCACACAGCACCCCGAGTACTTAGCACCGAGCACCCCCAGCACTGAGCACCCAGCACCCTGAGTACTGAGCACCCAGCACCCTGAGTACTGAGCACCCAGTACCCTGAGTACTGAGCTCCCCGAATACTGAGAACAGATCACCCTGAGTACTGAGCACCCAGCACCCTGAGTACTGAGCCCCCAGCACCCTGAGTACTGAGCACCCAGCACCCCGAGCACTGAGCACCCAGCACCCCGAGAATGAGCACCCAGCACCCTGAGTACTGAGAACCGAGCACCCTGAGTACTGAGCACCCAGCACCCTGAGTACTGAGCCCCCAGCACCCTGAGTACTGAGCACCCAGCACCCCGAGCACTGAGCACCCAGCACCCCGAGAATGAGCACCCAGCACCCTGAGTACTGAGCACCGAGCTCCCCGAGCACTGAGCACCCAGCACCCTGAGCACTGAGCACCCAGCACCCTGAGCACTGAGCACCCAGCACCCTCAGTACTGAGCACCCAGCACGCTGAGTACTGAGCACTCAGCACCCTGAGCACTGAGCACCCAGCACCCTGAGTACTGAGCACTGAGCACCCAGCACCCTGTGTACTGAGCACTGAGCACCCTGATTACTAAGCACCAAGCACCCTGAGTACTGAGCACCCAGGACCCTGAGCACTGAGCACCGAGCACCCCGAGCACTGAGCACCCAGCACCCTGAGCACTCAGCACCCATCACCCCGATCACTGAGCACCCAGCACCCTGAGCTCTGAGCACCCAGCACCCTGAGCACTAAGCACCCAGCACCCAGAGCACTGAGCACCCAGCACCCTGAGCACTGAGCACCCAGCACCCTGAGTACTGAGCACCCAGCACCCTGAGTACTGAGCACGGAGCACCCTGAGTACTGAGCACCCAGCACCCTGAGTACTGAGCACCCAGCACCCTGAGCACTGAGCACACAGCACCCTGAGTACTGAGCACCCAGCACCCTGAGTACTGAGCACTGATCACCCTGAGCACTGAGCACCCAGCACCCCGAGCACTGAGCACCCAACACCCTGAGTACTGAGCACCCTGAGCACTGAGCACCCTGAGCACTGAGCACTGAGCACCCAGCACCCTGAGTACTGAGCACCCAAAACTCTGAGCACTGAGCACCCAGCACGCTGAGTACTGAGCACTGAGCACACAGCACCCTGAGTACTGAGCACCCAGCACCCCGAGCACTGAGCTCCCAGCGCCCCGAGCACTGAGCACCCAGCACCCTGAGCACTGAGCACTGAGCACACTGAGCACTGAGCACCCAGCACCCCGAGTACTGAGCACTGAGCACCCTGAGTACTGAGCACCCAACACCCAGAGTACTGATCACCCAGCACCCTGAGAACTGAGCACCAAGCACCCTGAGTCCTGAGCACCCAGCACCCTGAGTACTGAGCACCCAGCTGCCTGAGCACTGAGCACTGAGCACCCAGCACCTTGAGCACTGAGCACTGACCACCCAGCACCCCGAGCACTGAGCACCCAGCACCCCGAGCACTGAGCACCCAGCGCCTTGAACACTGAGCACCCAGCACACTGAGCACTGAGCACCCAGCCCCCTGAGTACTGAGCACCCAGCACCATGAGTACTGAGCACCCAGTACCCTGAGTACTGAGCACTCAGCACCCTGAGTACTAAGCACCGAGCACCCCGAGCACTGAGCACCAAGCACCCTGAGCACTGAGCACCCTGAGGACTGAGCACCCAGCACCCTGAGCACTGAGCACCCAGCACCCTGAGTACTGAGCACCGATCACCCTGAGCACTGAGCACCCAGCACCCCGAGCACTGAGCACCCAGCACCCTGAGTACTGAGCACCCAGCACCCTGAGCACTGAGCACCCTGCAACCTGAGTACTGAGCACCCTGAGTACTGAGCACCGATCACCCTGAGCACTGAGCACCCAGCACCCTGAGTACTGAGCACCCAGCACCCTGAGCACTGAGCACCCAGCACCCTGAGCACTGAGCACCCAGCACCCTGAGTACTGAGCACCCAGCACCCTGAGCACGGAGCACCCAGGACCCCGAGCACTGAGTACTGAGCACCCAGCACCCTGAGTACTGAGCACCGAGCTCCCCGAGCACTGAGCACCCAGCACCCTGAGCACTGAGCACCCAGCACCCTGAGCACTGAGCACCCAGCACCCTGAGTACTGAGCACCCAGCACGCTGAGTACTGAGCACTCAGCACCCTGAGCACTGAGCACCCAGCACCCTGAGTACTGAGCACTGAGCACCCAGCACCCCGAGCACTGAGCACCCAGCACCCCGAGCACTGAGCATGGAGCACCTCGAGGACTGAGCACCCCGCACCCTGAGCACTGAGCATGGAGCACCCCGAGGACTGAGCACCCCGCACCCTGAGCACTGAACACCCAGCACCTTGAGTACTGAGCACCAAGCACCCCGAGCACTGAGCTCCCAGCACCCTGAGTACTGAGCACCCAGCACCCTGAGCACTGAGCACCCAGCACCCTGAGCACTGAGCACCCAGCACCCCGAGCACTGAGCACCCAGCATCCTGAGGACTGAGCACCCAACACCCAGAGTACTGAGCACCCAGCAGCCTGAGAACTGAGCACCCAGCACCCTGAGTACTGAGCACCCAGCACCCTGAGTACTGAGCACCCAGCACCCTGAGCACTGAGCACTGAGCACGCAGCACCCTGAGCACTGAGCACTGACCACCCAGCACCCCGAGAACTGAGCACCCAGCACCCTGAGCACTGAGCACCCAGCACCCTGAGCACTGAGCACCCAGCACCCTGAGCACTGAGCACCCAGCCCCCTGAGTACTGAGCACCCAGCACCATGAGTACTGAGCACCCAGCACCCTGAGTACTGAGCACTCAGCACCCTGAGTACTGAACACCGAGCACCCCGAGCACTGAGCTCCCTGCACCCTGAGCACTGAGCACCCTGAGGACTGAGCACCCAGCAACCTGAGCACTGAGCACCCAGCACCCTGAGTACTGAGCACCGATCACCCTGAGCACTGAGCACCCAGCACCCCGAGCACTGAGCACCCAGCACCCTGAGTACTGAGCACCCAGCACCCTGAGCACTGAGCACCCAGCACCCTGAGTACTGAGCACCCTGAGTACTGAGCAACGATCACCCTGAGCACTGAGCACCCAGCACCCTGAGTACTGAGCACCCAGCACCCTGAGCACTGAGCACCCAGCACCCTGTGCACTGAGCACCCAGCACCCTGAGTTATGAGCACCCAGAACCCTGAGTACTGAGTACAAAGCACCCTGAGCACTGAGCACCCAGCACCCTGAGTACTGAGCACCGAGCACCCTGAGTACTGAGCACCCAGCACCCTGAGTACTGAGCACGCAGCACCCTGAGCACTGAGCACCCAGCACCCTGAGTACTGAGCACCCAGCACCCTGAGTACTGAGCACCCAGCACCCTGAGTACTGAGCACCCAGCACCCTGAGCACTGTGCACCCAGCACCCTGAGTACTGAGCACCGAGCACCCCGAGCACTGAGCAACCAGCACCCTGAGTACTGAGCACTGAGCACCCTGAGTACTAAGCACCGAACACCCTGAGTACTGAGCACCCAGCACCCTGAGGACTGAGCACCCAGCACCCTGAGCACTGAGCACCCAGCACCCTGAGTAATGAGCACCCAGCACCCTGAGTACTGAGCATCCAGCACCCTGAGCACTGAGCACCCAGCACCCCGAGCACTGAGCACCCAGCACCCCGAGCACTGAGCACCCAGCACCCCGAGCACTGAGCACCCAGCACCCCGAGCACTGAGCACCCAGCACCCTGAGCACTGAGCACCCAGCACCCTGAGCACTGAGCACCCAGCACCCTGAGTACTGAGTACTCAGCACCCTGAGCACTGAGCACCCAGCACTCTGAGTACTGATCACCGAGCACCCCGAGCACTGAGCACCCAGCACCCTGAGTACTGATCACCGAGCACCCCGAGCACTGAGCACCCAGCACCCTGAGTACTGAGCACCCAGCACCCTGAGCACTGAGCACCCAGCACCCCGAGCACTGAGCACCCAGCACCCCGAGCACTGAGCACCCAGCACCCCGAGCACTGAGCACTCAGCACCCCGAGCACTGAGCACCCAGCACCCTGAGTACTGAGCACCCAGCAACCCGAGCACTGAGCACCCAGCACCCTGAGAATGAGCACCCAGCACCATGAGTACTGAGCACCCAGCACCCTGAGTAATGAGCACTAAGCACCCAGAGCACTGAGCACCCAGCACCCCGAGCACGGAGCACCCAGGACCCCGAGCACTGAGAACTGAGCACCCAGCACCCTGAGTACTGAGCACCGAGATCCCCGAGCACTGAGCACACTGAGTACTGAGCACCCAGCACCCCGAGCACTGAGCACCCAGCACCCTGAGCACTGAGCACCCAGCACCCTGAGTACTGAGCAACCAGCAACCTGAGTACTGAGCCCCCAGCACCCTGAGTACTGAGCACCCAGCAACCCGAGCACTGAGCACCCAGCACCCTGAGAATGAGCACCCAGCACCATGAGTACTGAGCACCCAGCACCCTGAGTACTGAGCACTAAGCACCCAGAGCACTGAGCACCCAGCACCCCGAGCACGGAGCACCCAGGACCCCGAGCACTGAGAACTGAGCACCCAGCACCCTGAGTACTGAGCACCGAGATCCCCGAGCACTGAGCACACTGAGTACTGAGCACCCAGCACCCCGAGCACTGAGCACCCAGCACCCTGAGCACTGAGCACCCAGCACCATGAGCACGGAGCACCCCGAGGACTGAGCACCCAGCACCCTGAGCACTGAGCACACAGCACCTTGAGTACTGAGCACCGAGCACCTCGAGCACTAAGCACCCAGCACCCTGAGTACTGAGCACCCAGCACCCTGAGCACTGAGCACCCAGAACCCTGAGCACTGAGCACCCAGCACCCTGAGCACGGAGCACCCAGCACCCTGAGTACTGAGCACCCAACACCCAGAGTACTGAGCACCCAGCACCCTGAGCACTGAGCACCCAGCACCCTGAGTACTGAGCACCCAGCACCCTGAGTACTGAACACCCAGCACCCTGAGCACTGAGCACTGAGCACCCTGAGCACTGAGTACTGAGCACTGAGCACCCTGAGCACTGAGCACCCAGCACCCCGAGTACTGAGCACCCAGCACCCCGAGCACTGAGCACCCAGCACCCCGAGCACTGAGCACTGAGCACCCTGAGCACTGAGCACCCAGCACCCAGAGTACTGAGCACTGAGCACCCTGAGTACTGAGCACCAAGCACCCTGAGTACTGAGCACCCAGCACCCTGAGTACTGAGCACCCAGCACCCTGAGCACTGAGCACCCAGCACCCCGAGCACTGAGCACCCACCACCCTGAGTACTGAGCACAGAGCACTCTGAGCACTGAGCACCCAGCACCCTGAGTACTGAGCACCCAGCACCCTGAGTACTGAGCAACCAGCACCCTGAGCACTGAGCACTGAGCACCCAGCACCCCGAGAACTGAGCACCCAGCACCCTGAGCACTGAGCACCCAGCACCCTGAGTACTGAGCAACCAGCAACCTGAGTACTGAGCAACCTGCAACCTGAGTACTGAGCACTCAGCACCCTGAGTACTGAGCACCGAGCACACCGAGCAATGAGCACCCAGCACCCTGAGCACTGAGCACCCGGAGGACTGAGCACCTAGCACCCTGAGCACTGAGCACCGATCACCGTGAGCAGTGAGCACCCAGCACCCCGAGCACTGAGCACTCAGCACCCTGAGTACTGAGCACCAAGCACCCTGAGTACTGAGTACTCAGCACCCTGAGTACTGAGCACCCAGCACTCTGAGCACTGAGCACCCAGCACCCTGAGTACTGAGCACCCTGATTACTGAGCACTGAGCACCGAGTATCCTGAGTACTGAGCACCCAGCACCCCGAGCACTGAGCACCCAGCACCCTGAGCACTGAGCACCCAGCACCCTGAGTACTGAGCACTCAGCACCCTGAGTACTGAGTACCCAGCACCCTGAGCTCTGAGCACCCAGCACCCTGAGTACTGAGCACCCAACACCCAGAGTACTGAGCACCCAGCACCCTGAGAACTGAGTACCCAGGACCCTGAGCTCTGAGCACCCAGCACCCTGAGTACTGAGCACCGAGCACCCCGAGCACTGAGCACCCAGCAACCTGAGTACTGAGAACAGATCACCCTGAGTACTGAGCACCCAGCACCCTGAGTACTGAGCCCCCAGCACCCTGAGTACTGAGCACCCAGCACCCCGAGCACTGAGCTCCCCGCACCCCGACAATGAGCACCCAGCACCCTGAGTACTGAGAACCGAGCACCCTGAGTACTGAGCACCCAGAACCCTGAGTACTGAGACCCCAGCACCCTGAGTACTAAGCACCCAGCAACCCGAGCACTGAGCACCCAGCACCCTGAGAATGAGCACCCAGCACCATGAGTACTGAGCACCCAGCACCCTGAGTACTGAGCACTAAGCACCCAGAGCACTGAGCACCCAGCACCCCGAGCACGGAGCACCCAGGACCCCGAGCACTGAGAACTGAGCACCCAGCACCCTGAGTACTGAGCACCGAGCTCCCCGAGCACTGAACACACTGAGTACTGAGCACCCAGCACCCCGAGCACTGAGCACCCAGCACCCTGAGCACTGAGCACCCAGCACCCTGAGTACTGAACACCCAGCACCCCGAGTACTGAGCACCGAGCACCCCGAGCACTGAGCACCCAGCGCCCCGAGCACTGAGCACCCAGCACCCCGAGCACTGAGCACTGAGCACCCTGAGCACTGAGCACCCAGGACCCCGAGTACTGAGCACTGAGCACCCTGAGTACTGAGCACCAAGCACCCCGAGAACTGAGCACTGAGCACCCTGAGTACTGAGCACCCAGCACCCTGAGCACTGAGCACCCAGCACCCTGAGTACTGAGCACTGAGAACCCTGAGTACTGAGCACCGAGCACCCTGAGTACTGAGCACCCAGCAACCTGATCACTGAGCACGGAGCACCCCGAGGACTGAGCACCGAGCACAACGAGCACTGAGCACCCAGCACCCTGAGTACTGAGCACCCAGCACCCTGAGCACTGAGCACCCAGCTCCCTGAGCACTGAGCACGCAGCACCCCGAGCACTGAGCACCCAGCACCCTGAGTACTGAGCACAGAGCACCCTGAGCACTGAGCACCCAGCACCCTGAGTACTGAGCACCCAGCACCCTGAGTACTGGGCAACCAGCACCCTGAGCACTGAGCACTGAGCACCCAGCACCCTGAGCACTGAGAACTGAGCACCCAGCACCACAGCCCTGAGCACCCAGCACCCCGAGCACTGAGCACCCAGCACCCTGAGCACTGAGCACCCAGCACCCTGAGTACTGAGCAACCAGCAACCTGAGTACTGAGCACCCAGCACCCTGAGTACTGAGCACTCAGCACCCTGAGTACTGAGCACCCAGCACCCTGAGCACTGAGCACCCAGCACCCCGAGTACTGAGCACCCTGCACACCGAGTACTGAGCACCGAGCACCCCGAGCACTGAGCACCCAGCACCCTGAGTACTGAGCACCCAACACCCTGAGTACTGAACACTGAGCACCCCGAGTACTGAGCACCCAGCACCCCGAGCAATGAGCACCCAGCAACCTGAGTACTGAGAACAGATCACCCTGAGTACTGAGCACCCAGCACCCTGAGAACTGAGCCCCCAGCACCCTGAGTACTGAGCACCCAGCACCCCGAGCACTGAGCACCCAGCACCCCGAGAATGAGCACCCAGCACCCTGAGTACTGAGAACCGAGCACCCTGAGTACTGAGCACCCAGCACCCTGAGTACTGAGCCCCCAGCACCCTGAGTACTGAGCACCCAGCAACCCGAGCACTGAGCACCCAGCACCCTGAGAATGAGCACCCAGCACCATGAGTACTGAGCACCCAGCACCCTGAGTACTGAGCACTAAGCACCCAGAGCACTGAGCACCCAGCACCCCGAGCACGGAGCACCCAGGACCACGAGCACTGAGATCTGAGCACCCAGCACCCTGAGTACTGAGCACCGAGCTCCCCGAGCACTGAGCACACTGAGTACTGAGCACCCAGCACCCCGATCACTGAGCACCCAGCACCCTGAGCACTGAGCACCCAGCACCCTGAGCACTGAGCACCCAGCACCCTGAGTTCTGAGCACCCAGCACGCTGAGTACTGAGCACCCAGCACCCCGATCACTGAGCACCCAGCACCCTGAGCACTGAGCACCCAGCACCCTGAGCACTGAGCACCCAGCACCCTGAGTACTGAGCACCCAGCACGCTGAGTACTGAGCACCCAGAACCCCGAGCACTGAGCACCCAGCACCCTGAGTACTGAGCACTGAGCACCCAGCACCCCGAGCACTGAGCACCCAGCACCCTGTGTACTGAGCACTGAGCACCCTGAGTACTAAGCACCCAGCAACCTGAGTACTGAGCACCCAGGACCCTGAGCACTGAGCACCGAGCAGCCCGAGCACTGAGCTCCCAGCACCCTGAGCACTCAGCACCCAGCACCCCGAGCACTGAGCAACCAGCACCCTGAGCACTGAGCACCCAGCACCCTGAGCACGGAGCACCCCGAGTACTGAGCACCCAGCACCCTGAGCACTGAGCACCCAGCACCCTGAGCACAGAGCACCCAGCACCCTGAGCACTGAGCTACCAGCACCCCGAGCACGGAGCACCCAGCACCCTGAGTACTGAACACCCAACACCCAGAGTACTGAGCACCCAGCACCCTGAGCACTGAGCACCCAGCACCCTGAGTACTGAGCACCCAGCACCCTGAGTACTGAACACCCAGCACCCTGAGCACTGAGCACTGAGCACCCTGAGCACTGAGTACTGAGCACTGAGCACCCTGAGCACTGAGCACCCAGCACCCCGAGTACTGAGCACCCAGCACCCCGAGCACTGAGCACCCAGCGCCCCGAGCACTGAGCACCCAGCACCCCGAGCACTGAGAACTGAGCACCCTGAGCACTGAGCACCCAGCACCCCGAGTACTGAGCACTGAGCACCCTGAGTACTGAGCAACAAGCACCCCGAGTACTGAGCACTGAGCACCCTGAGTACTGAGCACCCAGCACCCTGAGAAATGAGCACCCAGCACCCTGAGTACTGAGCACTGAGAACCCTGAGTACTGAGCACCGAGCACCCTGAGTACTGAGCACTGAGCACCCAGCACCCTGAGCACTGACCACTGAGCAACCAGCACCACAGCCCTGAGCACCCCGAGTACTGAGCAACAAGCACCCCGAGTACTGAGCACAGAGCACCCTGAGCCATGAGCACCCACCACCCTGAGTACTGAGCACCCAGCACCCTGAGTACTGAGCAACCAGCACCCTGAGCACTGAGCACTGAGCACCCAGCACCCTGAGCACTGACCACTGAGCACCCAGGACCACAGCCCTGAGCACCCAGCACCCCGAGCACTGAGCAACCAGCACCCTGAGTACTGAGCACCCAGCACCCTGAGCACCCAGCACCCTGAGTACTGAGCACCCACCACCATGAGTACTGAGCACCCAGCACCCTGAGTACTGAGCACTCAGCACCCTGAGTACTGAGCACCGAGCACCCCGAGCACTGAGCACCCAGCACCCTGAGCACTGTGCACCCGGAGGACTGAGCACCCAGCACCCTGAGCACTGAGCACCGATCACCCTGAGCACTGAGCACCCAGCACCCCTAGCACTGAGCACCCAGAACCCTGAGTACTGAGCACCCAGCACCCCGAGTACTGAGCACCCAGCACCCTGAGAACTGAGCACCCAGCACCCCGAGCACTGAGCAACCCGCACCCTGAGTACTGAGCACCCTGAGTACTGAGCACTGAGCACCGAGCACCCTGAGTACTGAGCACCCTGTGGACTGAGCACCCAGCACCCTGAGTACTGAGCACCCAGCACCCCGAGCACTGAGCACCCAGCACCCCGAGAATGAGCACCCAGCACCCTGAGTACTGAGAACCGAGCACCCTGAGTACTGAGCACCCAGCACCCTGAGTACTGAGCCCCCAGCACCCTGAGTACTGAGCACCCAGCAACCCGAGCACTGAGCACCCAGCACCCTGAGAATGAGCACCCAGCACCATGAGTACTGAGCACCCAGCACCCTGAGTACTGAGCACTAAGCACCCAGAGCACTGAGCACCCAGCACCCCGAGCACGGAGCACCCAGGACCCCGAGCACTGAGAACTGAGCACCCAGCACCCTGAGTACTGAGCACCGAGCTCCCCGAGCACTGAGCACACTGAGTACTGAGCACCCAGCACCCCGATCACTGAGCACCCAGCACCCTGAGCACTGAGCACCCAGCACCCTGAGAACTGAGCACCCAGCACCCTGAGTACTGAGCACCCAGCACGCTGAGTACTGAGCACCCAGCACCCCGAGCACTGAGCACCCAGCACCCTGAGTACTGAGCACTGAGCACCCAGCACCCCGAGCACTGAGCACCCAGCACCCTGTGTACTGAGCACTGAGCACCCTGAGTACTAAGCACCCAGCACCCTGAGTACTGAGCACCCAGGACCCTGAGCACTGAGCACCGAGCAGCCCGAGCACTGAGCACCCAGCACCCTGAGCACTCAGCACCCAGCACCCCGAGCACTGAGCACCCAGCACCCTGAGCACTGAGCACACAGCACCCTGAGCACGGAGCACCACGAGTACTGAGCACGCAGCACCCTGAGCACTGAGCACCCAGCACCCTGAGCACTGAGCACCCAGCACACTGAGCACTGAGCACGCAGCACCCCGAGCACTGAGCACCCAGCACCCTGAGTACTGAGCACAGAGCACCCTGAGCCATGAGCACCCAGCACCCTGAGTACTGAGCACCCAGCACCCTGAGTACTGAGCAACCAGCACCCTGAGCACTGAGCACTGAGCACCCAGCACCCTGAGCACTGACCACTGAGCACCCAGCACCACAGCCCTGAGCACCCAGCACCCCGAGCACTGAGCACCCAGCACCCTGAGTACTGAGCACCCAGCACCCTGAGCACCCAGCACCCTGAGTACTGAGCACCCACCACCCTGAGTACTGAGCACCCAGCACCCTGAGTACTGAGCACTCAGCACCCTGAGTACTGAGCACCGAGCACCCCGAGCACTGAGCACCCAGCACCCTGAGCACTGTGCACCCGGAGGACTGAGCACCCAGCACCCTGAGCACTGAGCACCGATCACCCTGAGCACTGAGCACCCAGCACCCCTAGCACTGAGCACCCAGCACCCTGAGTACTGAGCACCCAGCACCCCGAGTACTGAGCACCCAGCACCCTGAGAACTGAGCACCCAGCACCCCGAGCACTGAGCAACCCGCACCCTGAGTACTGAGCACCCTGAGTACTGAGCACTGAGCACCGAGCACCCTGAGTACTGAGCACCCTGTGGACTGAGCACCCAGCACCCTGAGTACTGAGCACCCAGCACCCCGAGCACTGAGCACCCAGCACCCCGAGAATGAGCACCCAGCACCCTGAGTACTGAGAACCGAGCACCCTGAGTACTGAGCACCCAGCACCCTGAGTACTGAGCCCCCAGCACCCTGAGTACTGAGCACCCAGCAACCCGAGCACTGAGCACCCAGCACCCTGAGAATGAGCACCCAGCACCATGAGTACTGAGCACCCAGCACCCTGAGTACTGAGCACTAAGCACCCAGAGCACTGAGCACCCAGCACCCCGAGCACGGAGCACCCAGGACCCCGAGCACTGAGAACTGAGCACCCAGCACCCTGAGTACTGAGCACCGAGCTCCCCGAGCACTGAGCACACTGAGTACTGAGCACCCAGCACCCCGATCACTGAGCACCCAGCACCCTGAGCACTGAGCACCCAGCACCCTGAGAACTGAGCACCCAGCACCCTGAGTACTGAGCACCCAGCACGCTGAGTACTGAGCACCCAGCACCCCGAGCACTGAGCACCCAGCACCCTGAGTACTGAGCACTGAGCACCCAGCACCCCGAGCACTGAGCACCCAGCACCCTGTGTACTGAGCACTGAGCACCCTGAGTACTAAGCACCCAGCACCCTGAGTACTGAGCACCCAGGACCCTGAGCACTGAGCATCGAGCAGCCCGAGCACTGAGCACCCAGCACCCTGAGCACTCAGCACCCAGCACCCCGAGCACTGAGCACCCAGCACCCTGAGCACTGAGCACCCAGCACCCTGAGCACGGAGCACCCCGAGTACTGAGCACCCAGCACCCTGAGCACTGAGCACCCAGCACCCTGAGCACAGAGCACCCAGCACCCTGAGCACTGAGCACCCAGCACCCTGAGCACAGAGCACCCAGCACCCTGAGTACTGAGCACCCAACACCCAGAGTACTGAGCACCCAGCACCCTGAGCACTGAGCACCCAACACCCTGAGTACTGAGCACCCAGCACCCTGAGTACTGAACACCCAGCACCCTGAGCACTGAGTACTGAGCACTGAGCACCCTGAGAACTGAGCACCCAGCACCACAGCCCTGAGCACCCCGAGTACTGAGCAACAAGCACCCTGAGAACTGAGCACCCAGCACCCCGAGCACTGAGCAACCCGCACCCTGAGTACTGAGCACCCTGAGTACTGAGCACTGAGCACCGAGCACCCTGAGTACTGAGCACCCTGTGGACTGAGCACCCAGCACCCTGAGTACTGAGCACCCAGCACCCCGAGCACTGAGCACCCAGCACCCCGAGAATGAGCACCCAGCACCCTGAGTACTGAGAACCGAGCACCCTGAGTACTGAGCACCCAGCACCCTGAGTACTGAGCCCCCAGCACCCTGAGTACTGAGCACCCAGCAACCCGAGCACTGAGCACCCAGCACCCTGAGAATGAGCACCCAGCACCATGAGTACTGAGCACCCAGCACCCTGAGTACTGAGCACTAAGCACCCAGAGCACTGAGCACCCAGCACCCCGAGCACGGAGCACCCAGGACCCCGAGCACTGAGAACTGAGCACCCAGCACCCTGAGTACTGAGCACCGAGCTCCCCGAGCACTGAGCACACTGAGTACTGAGCACCCAGCACCCCGATCACTGAGCACCCAGCACCCTGAGCACTGAGCACCCAGCACCCTGAGAACTGAGCACCCAGCACCCTGAGTACTGAGCACCCAGCACGCTGAGTACTGAGCACCCAGCACCCCGAGCACTGAGCACCCAGCACCCTGAGTACTGAGCACTGAGCACCCAGCACCCCGAGCACTGAGCACCCAGCACCCTGTGTACTGAGCACTGAGCACCCTGAGTACTAAGCCCCCAGCACCCTGAGTACTGAGCACCCAGGACCCTGAGCACTGAGCACCGAGCAGCCCGAGCACTGAGCACCCAGCACCCTGAGCACTCAGCACCCAGCACCCCGAGCACTGAGCACCCAGCGCCCTGAGCACTGAGCACCCAGCACCCTGAGCACGGAGCACCGCGAGTACTGAGCACGCAGCACCCTGAGCACTGAGCACCCAGCACCCTGAGCACTGAGCACCCAGCACACTGAGCACTGAGCACGCAGCACCCCGAGCACTGAGCACCCAGCACCCTGAGTACTGAGCACAGAGCACCCTGAGCCATGAGCACCCAGCACCCTGAGTACTGAGCACCCAGCACCCTGAGTACTGAGCAACCAGCACCCTGAGCACTGAGCACTGAGCACCCAGCACCCTGAGCACTGACCACTGAGCACCCAGCACCACAGCCCTGAGCACCCAGCACCCCGAGCACTGAGCACCCAGCATCCTGAGTACTGAGCACCCAGCACCCTGAGCACCCAGCACCCTGAGTACTGAGCACCCACCACCCTGAGTACTGAGCACCCAGCACCCTGAGTACTGAGCACTCAGCACCCTGAGTACTGAGCACCGAGCACCCCGAGCACTGAGCACCCAGCACCCTGAGCACTGTGCACCCGGAGGACTGAGCACCCAGCACCCTGAGCACTGAGCACCGATCACCCTGAGCACTGAGCACCCAGCACCCCTAGCACTGAGCACCCAGCACCCTGAGTACTGAGCACCCAGCACCCCGAGTACTGAGCACCCAGCACCCTGAGAACTGAGCACCCAGCACCCCGAGCACTGAGCAACCCGCACCCTGAGTACTGAGCACCCTGAGTACTGAGCACTGAGCACCGAGCACCCTGAGTACTGAGCACCCTGTGGACTGAGCACCCAGCACCCTGAGTACTGAGCACCCAGCAACCCGAGCACTGAGCACCCAGCACCCCGAGAATGAGCACCCAGCACCCTGAGTACTGAGAACCGAGCACCCTGAGTACTGAGCACCCAGCACCCTGAGTACTGAGCCCCCAGCACCCTGAGTACTGAGCACCCAGCAACCCGAGCACTGAGCACCCAGCACCCTGAGAATGAGCACCCAGCACCATGAGTACTGAGCACCCAGCACCCTGAGTACTGAGCACTAAGCACCCAGAGCACTGAGCACCCAGCACCCCGAGCACGGAGCACCCAGGACCCCGAGCACTGAGAACTGAGCACCCAGCACCCTGAGTACTGAGCACCGAGCTCCCCGAGCACTGAGCACACTGAGTACTGAGCACCCAGCACACCGATCACTGAGCACCCAGCACCCTGAGCACTGAGCACCCAGCACCCTGAGAACTGAGCACCCAGCACCCTGAGTACTGAGCACCCAGCACGCTGAGTACTGAGCACCCAGCACCCCGAGCACTGAGCACCCAGCACCCTGAGTACTGAGCACTGAGCACCCAGCACCCCGAGCACTGAGCACCCAGCACCCTGTGTACTGAGCACTGAGCACCCTGAGTACTAAGCACCCAGCACCCTGAGTACTGAGCACCCAGGACCCTGAGCACTGAGCACCGAGCAGCCCGAGCACTGAGCACCCAGCACCCTGAGCACTCAGCACCCAGCACCCCGAGCACTGAGCACCCAGCACCCTGAGCACTGAGCACACAGCACCCTGAGCACGGAGCACCACGAGTACTGAGCACGCAGCACCCTGAGCACTGAGCACCCAGCACCCTGAGCACTGAGCACCCAGCACACTGAGCACTGAGCACGCAGCACCCCGAGCACTGAGCACCCAGCACCCTGAGTACTGAGCACAGAGCACCCTGAGCCATGAGCACCCAGCACCCTGAGTACTGAGCACCCAGCACCCTGAGTACTGAGCAACCAGCACCCTGAGCACTGAGCACTGAGCACCCAGCACCCTGAGCACTGACCACTGAGCACCCAGCACCACAGCCCTGAGCACCCAGCACCCCGAGCACTGAGCACCCAGCACCCTGAGTACTGAGCACCCAGCACCCTGAGCACCCAGCACCCTGAGTACTGAGCACCCACCACCCTGAGTACTGAGCACCCAGCACCCTGAGTACTGAGCACTCAGCACCCTGAGTACTGAGCACCGAGCACCCCGAGCACTGAGCACCCAGCACCCTGAGCACTGTGCACCCGGAGGACTGAGCACCCAGCACCCTGAGCACTGAGCACCGATCACCCTGAGCACTGAGCACCCAGCACCCCTAGCACTGAGCACCCAGCACCCTGAGTACTGAGCACCCAGCACCCCGAGTACTGAGCACCCAGCACCCTGAGAACTGAGCACCCAGCACCCCGAGCACTGAGCAACCCGCACCCTGAGTACTGAGCACCCTGAGTACTGAGCACTGAGCACCGAGCACCCTGAGTACTGAGCACCCTGTGGACTGAGCACCCAGCACCCTGAGTACTGAGCACCCAGCACCCCGAGCACTGAGCACCCAGCACCCCGAGAATGAGCACCCAGCACCCTGAGTACTGAGAACCGAGCACCCTGAGTACTGAGCACCCAGCACCCTGAGTACTGAGCCCCCAGCACCCTGAGTACTGAGCACCCAGCAACCCGAGCACTGAGCACCCAGCACCCTGAGAATGAGCACCCAGCACCATGAGTACTGAGCACCCAGCACCCTGAGTACTGAGCACTAAGCACCCAGAGCACTGAGCACCCAGCACCCCGAGCACGGAGCACCCAGGACCCCGAGCACTGAGAACTGAGCACCCAGCACCCTGAGTACTGAGCACCGAGCTCCCCGAGCACTGAGCACACTGAGTACTGAGCACCCAGCACCCCGATCACTGAGCACCCAGCACCCTGAGCACTGAGCACCCAGCACCCTGAGAACTGAGCACCCAGCACCCTGAGTACTGAGCACCCAGCACGCTGAGTACTGAGCACCCAGCACCCCGAGCACTGAGCACCCAGCACCCTGAGTACTGAGCACTGAGCACCCAGCACCCCGAGCACTGAGCACCCAGCACCCTGTGTACTGAGCACTGAGCACCCTGAGTACTAAGCACCCAGCACCCTGAGTACTGAGCACCCAGGACCCTGAGCACTGAGCATCGAGCAGCCCGAGCACTGAGCACCCAGCACCCTGAGCACTCAGCACCCAGCACCCCGAGCACTGAGCACCCAGCACCCTGAGCACTGAGCACCCAGCACCCTGAGCACGGAGCACCCCGAGTACTGAGCACCCAGCACCCTGAGCACTGAGCACCCAGCACCCTGAGCACAGAGCACCCAGCACCCTGAGCACTGAGCACCCAGCACCCTGAGCACAGAGCACCCAGCACCCTGAGTACTGAGCACCCAACACCCAGAGTACTGAGCACCCAGCACCCTGAGCACTGAGCACCCAACACCCTGAGTACTGAGCACCCAGCACCCTGAGTACTGAACACCCAGCACCCTGAGCACTGAGTACTGAGCACTGAGCACCCTGAGAACTGAGCACCCAGCACCACAGCCCTGAGCACCCCGAGTACTGAGCAACAAGCACCCTGAGAACTGAGCACCCAGCACCCCGAGCACTGAGCAACCCGCACCCTGAGTACTGAGCACCCTGAGTACTGAGCACTGAGCACCGAGCACCCTGAGTACTGAGCACCCTGTGGACTGAGCACCCAGCACCCTGAGTACTGAGCACCCAGCACCCCGAGCACTGAGCACCCAGCACCCCGAGAATGAGCACCCAGCACCCTGAGTACTGAGAACCGAGCACCCTGAGTACTGAGCACCCAGCACCCTGAGTACTGAGCCCCCAGCACCCTGAGTACTGAGCACCCAGCAACCCGAGCACTGAGCACCCAGCACCCTGAGAATGAGCACCCAGCACCATGAGTACTGAGCACCCAGCACCCTGAGTACTGAGCACTAAGCACCCAGAGCACTGAGCACCCAGCACCCCGAGCACGGAGCACCCAGGACCCCGAGCACTGAGAACTGAGCACCCAGCACCCTGAGTACTGAGCACCGAGCTCCCCGAGCACTGAGCACACTGAGTACTGAGCACCCAGCACCCCGATCACTGAGCACCCAGCACCCTGAGCACTGAGCACCCAGCACCCTGAGAACTGAGCACCCAGCACCCTGAGTACTGAGCACCCAGCACGCTGAGTACTGAGCACCCAGCACCCCGAGCACTGAGCACCCAGCACCCTGAGTACTGAGCACTGAGCACCCAGCACCCCGAGCACTGAGCACCCAGCACCCTGTGTACTGAGCACTGAGCACCCTGAGTACTAAGCCCCCAGCACCCTGAGTACTGAGCACCCAGGACCCTGAGCACTGAGCACCGAGCAGCCCGAGCACTGAGCACCCAGCACCCTGAGCACTCAGCACCCAGCACCCCGAGCACTGAGCACCCAGCGCCCTGAGCACTGAGCACCCAGCACCCTGAGCACGGAGCACCGCGAGTACTGAGCACGCAGCACCCTGAGCACTGAGCACCCAGCACCCTGAGCACTGAGCACCCAGCACACTGAGCACTGAGCACGCAGCACCCCGAGCACTGAGCACCCAGCACCCTGAGTACTGAGCACAGAGCACCCTGAGCCATGAGCACCCAGCACCCTGAGTACTGAGCACCCAGCACCCTGAGTACTGAGCAACCAGCACCCTGAGCACTGAGCACTGAGCACCCAGCACCCTGAGCACTGACCACTGAGCACCCAGCACCACAGCCCTGAGCACCCAGCACCCCGAGCACTGAGCACCCAGCATCCTGAGTACTGAGCACCCAGCACCCTGAGCACCCAGCACCCTGAGTACTGAGCACCCACCACCCTGAGTACTGAGCACCCAGCACCCTGAGTACTGAGCACTCAGCACCCTGAGTACTGAGCACCGAGCACCCCGAGCACTGAGCACCCAGCACCCTGAGCACTGTGCACCCGGAGGACTGAGCACCCAGCACCCTGAGCACTGAGCACCGATCACCCTGAGCACTGAGCACCCAGCACCCCTAGCACTGAGCACCCAGCACCCTGAGTACTGAGCACCCAGCACCCCGAGTACTGAGCACCCAGCACCCTGAGAACTGAGCACCCAGCACCCCGAGCACTGAGCAACCCGCACCCTGAGTACTGAGCACCCTGAGTACTGAGCACTGAGCACCGAGCACCCTGAGTACTGAGCACCCTGTGGACTGAGCACCCAGCACCCTGAGTACTGAGCACCCAGCAACCCGAGCACTGAGCACCCAGCACCCCGAGAATGAGCACCCAGCACCCTGAGTACTGAGAACCGAGCACCCTGAGTACTGAGCACCCAGCACCCTGAGTACTGAGCCCCCAGCACCCTGAGTACTGAGCACCCAGCAACCCGAGCACTGAGCACCCAGCACCCTGAGAATGAGCACCCAGCACCATGAGTACTGAGCACCCAGCACCCTGAGTACTGAGCACTAAGCACCCAGAGCACTGAGCACCCAGCACCCCGAGCACGGAGCACCCAGGACCCCGAGCACTGAGAACTGAGCACCCAGCACCCTGAGTACTGAGCACCGAGCTCCCCGAGCACTGAGCACACTGAGTACTGAGCACCCAGCACACCGATCACTGAGCACCCAGCACCCTGAGCACTGAGCACCCAGCACCCTGAGAACTGAGCACCCAGCACCCTGAGTACTGAGCACCCAGCACGCTGAGTACTGAGCACCCAGCACCCCGAGCACTGAGCACCCAGCACCCTGAGTACTGAGCACTGAGCACCCAGCACCCCGAGCACTGAGCACCCAGCACCCTGTGTACTGAGCACTGAGCACCCTGAGTACTAAGCACCCAGCACCCTGAGTACTGAGCACCCAGGACCCTGAGCACTGAGCACCGAGCAGCCCGAGCACTGAGCACCCAGCACCCTGAGCACTCAGCACCCAGCACACCGAGCACTGAGCACCCAGCACCCTGAGCACTGAGCACCCAGCACCCTGAGCACGGAGCACACCGAGTACTGAGCACCCAGCACCCTGAGCACTGAGCACCCAGCACCCTGAGCACAGAGCACCCAGCACCCTGAGCACTGAGCACCCAGCACCCTGAGCACGGAGCACCCAGCACCCTGAGCACTGAGCACCCAGCACCCTGAGCACAGAGCACCCAGCACCCTGAGCACTGAGCACCCAGCACCCTGAGCACGGAGCACCCAGCACCCTGAGTACTGAGCACCCAACACCCAGAGTACTGAGCACCCAGCACCCTGAGCACTGAGCACCCAACACCCTGAGTACTGAGCACCCAGCACCCTGAGTACTGAACACCCAGCACCCTGAGCACTGAGCACTGAGCACCCTGAGCACTGAGTACTGAGCACTGAGCACCCTGAGAACTGAGCACCCAGCACCACAGCCCTGAGCACCCCGAGTACTGAGCAACAAGCACCCCGAGTACTGAGCACTGAGCACCCTGAGTACTGAGCACCCAGCACCCTGAGCACTGAGCACCCAGCACACTGAGCACTGAGCACGCAGCACCCGGAGCACTGAGCACCCAGCACCCTGAGTACTGAGCACAGAGCACCCTGAGCACTGAGCACACAGCACCCTGAGTACTGAGCACACAGCACCCTGAGTACTGAGCAACCAGCACCCTGAGCACTGAGCACTGAGCACCCAGCACCCTGAGCACTGACCACTGAGCACCCAGCACCACAACCCTGAGCACCCAGCACCCCGAGCACTGAGCACCCAGCACCCTGAGTACTGAGCACCCAGCACCCTGAGCACACAGCACCATGAGTACTGAGCACCCAGCACCCTGAGTACTGAGCACCCAGCACCCTGAGTACTGAGCACTCAGCACCCTGAGTACTGAGCACCGAGCACCCCGAGCACTGAGCACCCAGCACCCTGAGCACTGAGCACCCGGAGGACTGAGCACCCAGCACCCCGAGCACTGAGCACCGATCACCCTGAGCACTGAACACCCAGCACCCCGAGCACTGAGCACCCAGCACCCTGAGTACTGAGCACCCAGCACCCTGAGCACACAGCACCATGAGTACTGAGCACCCAGCACCCTGAGTACTGAGCACCCAGCACCCTGAGTACTGAGCACTCAGCACCCTGAGTACTGAGCACCGAGCACCCCGAGCACTGAGCACCCAGCACCCTGAGCACTGAGCACCCGGAGGACTGAGCACCCAGCACCCCGAGCACTGAGCACCGATCACCCTGAGCACTGAGCACCCAGCACCCCGAGCACTGAGCACCCAGCACCCTGAGTACTGAGCACCCAGCACCCCGAGCACTGAGCAAGCAGCACCCTGAGTACTGAGCACCCTGAGTACTGAGCACTGAGCACCGAGCACCCTGAGTACTGAGCACCCTGAGGACTGAGCACCCAGCACCCTGAGCACTGAGCACCCAGCACCCTGAGTACTGAGCACTGATCACCCTGAGCACTGATCACCCAGCACCCCGAGCACTGAGCACCCAGCACCCTGAGTACTGAGCACCTAGCACACTGAGCACTGAGCACCGAGCACCCTGAGTACTGAACACCCAGCACCCTGAGCACTGAGCACTGAGCACCCAGGACCCTGAGCACTGAGCACTGAGCACCCAGCACCCTGAGCACTGAGCACCCAGCACCCTGAGCACCCAGCACCCTGAGCACTGAGCACCCTGAGCACTGAGCACCCTGAGCACTGAGCACTGAGCACACTGAGCACTGAGCACCCAGCACCCCGAGTACTGAGCACTGAGCACCCTGAGTACTGAGCACCCAACACCCAGAGTACTGATCACCCAGCACCCTGAGAACTGAGCACCCAGCACCCTGAGTACTGAGCACCCAGCACCCTGAGTACTGAGCACCCAGCTGCCTGAGCACTGAGCACTGAGCACCCAGCACCTTGAGCACTGAGCCCTGACCACCCAGCACCCCGAGCACTGAGCACCCAGCACCCCGAGCACTGAGCACCCAGCGCCCTGAGCACTGAGCACCCAGCACACTGAGCACTGAGCACCCAGCCCCCTGAGTACTGAGCACCCAGCACCATGAGTACTGAGCACCCAGTACCCTGAGTACTGAGCACTCAGCACCCTGAGTACTGAGCACCGAGCAACCCGAGCACTGAGCACCAAGCACCCTGAGCACAGAGCACCCTGAGGACTGAGCACCCAGCACCCTGAGCACTGAGCACCCAGCACCCTGAGTACTGAGCACCGATCACCCTGAGCACTGAGCACCCAGCACCCCGAGCACTGAGCACCCAGCACCCTGAGTACTGAGCACCCAGCACCCTGAGCACTGAGCACCCAGCACCCTGAGTACTGAGCACCCTGAGTACTGAGCACCGATCACCCTGAGCACTGAGCACCCAGCACCCTGAGTACTGAGCACCCAGCACCCTGAGCACTGAGCACCCAGCACCCTGAGCACTGAGCACCCAGCACCCTGAGTACTGAGCACCCAGCACCCTGAGCACGGAGCACCCAGGACCCCGAGCACTGAGTACTGAGCACCTAGCACCCTGAGTACTGAGCACCGAGCTCCCCGAGCACTGAGCACCCAGCACCCTGAGCACTGAGCACCCAGCACCCTGAGCACTGAGCACCCAGCACCATGAGTACTGAGCACACAGCACGCTGAGTACTGAGCACTCAGCACCCTGAGCACTGAGCACCCAGCACCCTGAGTACTGAGCACTGAGCACGCAGCAACCCGAGCACTGAGCACCCAGCACCCCGAGCACTGAGCATGGAGCACCCCGAGGACTGAGCACCCCGCAACCTGAGCACTGAGCATGGAGCACCCCGAGGACTGAGCACCCCGCACCCTGAGCACTGAGCACCCAGAACCTTGAGTACTGAGCACCGAGCACCCCGAGCACTGAGCTCCCAGCACCCTGAGTACTGAGCACCCAGCACCCTGAGCACTGAGCACCCAGCACCCTGAGCACTGAGCACCCAGCACCCCGAGCACTGAGCACCCAGCATCCTGAGTACTGAGCACCCAACACCCAGAGTGCTGAGCACCCAGCAGCCTGAGAACTGAGCACCCAGCACCCTGAGTACTGAGCACCCAGCACCCTGAGTACTGAGCACCCAGCACCCTGAGCACTGAGCACCCAGCACCCTGAGCACTGAGCACCCAGCACCCTGAGCACTGAGCACCCAGCACCCCGAGCACTGAGCACCCAGCATCCTGAGTACTGAGCACCCAACACCCAGAGTACTGAGCACCCAGCAGCCTGAGAACTGAGCACCCAGCACCCTGAGTACTGAGCACCCAGCACCCTGAGTACTGAGCACCCAGCACCCTGAGCACTGAGCACCCAACACCCAGAGTACTGAGCACCCAGCAGCCTGAGAACTGAGCACCCAGCACCCTGAGTACTGAGCACCCAGCACCCTGAGTACTGAGCACCCAACACCCAGAGTACTGAGCACCCAGCAGCCTGAGAACTGAGCACCCAGCACCCTGAGTGCTGAGCAACCAGCACCCTGAGTACTGAGCACCCAGCACCCTGAGCACTGAGCATTGAGCACCCAGCACCCCGAGCACTGAGCACCCAGCACCCTGAGCACTGAGCACCCAGCACCCTGAGCACTGAGCACCCAGCCCCCTGAGTACTGAGCACCCAGCACCATGAGTACTGAGCACCCAGCACCCTGAGTACTGAGCACTCAGCACCCTGAGTACTGAGCACCGAGCACCCCGAGCACTGAGCTCCCTGCACCCTGAGCACTGAGCACCCTGAGGACTGAGCACCCAGCAACCTGAGCACTGAGCACCCAGCACCCTGAGTACTGAGCACCGATCACCCTGAGCACTGAGCACCCAGCACCCCGAGCACTGAGCACCCTGAGTACTGAGCAACGATCACCCTGAGCACTGAGCACCCAGCACCCTGAGTACTGAGCACCCAGCACCCTGAGCACTGATCACCCAGCACCCTGAGCACTGAGCACACAGCACCCTGAGTTATGAGCACCCAGAACCCTGAGTACTGAGTACAAAGCACCCTGAGCACTGAGCACCCAGCACCCTGAGTACGGAGCACCGAGCACCCTGAGTACTGAGCACCCAGTACCCTGAGCACTGAGCACCCTGAGCACTGAGCACCCTGAGCACTGAGCACTGAGCACCCAGCACCCTGAGTACTGAGCACCCAAAACTCTGAGCACTGAGCACCCAGCACGCTGAGTACTGAGCACTGAGCACACAGCACCCTGAGTACTGAGCACCCAGCACCCCGAGCACTGAGCTCCCAGCGCCCCGAGCACTGAGCACCCAGCACCCTGAGCACTGAGCACTGAGCACACTGAGCACTGAGCACCCAGCACCCCGAGTACTGAGCACTGAGCACCCTGAGTACTGAGCACCCAACACCCAGAGTACTGATCACCCAGCACCCTGAGAACTGAGCACCAAGCACCCTGAGTACTGAGCACCCAGCACCCTGAGTACTGAGCACCCAGCTGCCTGAGCACTGAGCACTGAGCACCCAGCACCTTGAGCACTGAGCACTGACCACCCAGCACCCCGAGCACTGAGCAGCCAGCACCCCGAGCACTGAGCACCCAGCGCCCTGAGCACTGAGCACCCAGCACACTGAGCACTGAGCACCCACCCCCCTGAGTACTGAGCACCCAGCACCATGAGTACTGAGCACCCAGTACCCTGAGTACTGAGCACTCAGCACCCTGAGTACTGAGCACCGAGCACCCCGAGCACTGAGCACCAAGCACCCTGAGCACTGAGCACCCTGAGGACTGAGCACCCAGCACCCTGAGCACTGAGCACCCAGCACCCTGAGTACTGAGCACTGATCACCCTGAGCACTGAGCACCCAGCACCCCGAGCACTGAGCACCCAGCACCCTGAGTACTGAGCACCCAGCACCCTGAGCACTGAGCACCCAGCAACCTGAGTACTGAGCACCCTGAGTACTGAGCACCGATCACCCTGAGCACTGAGCACCCAGCACCCTGAGTACTGAGCACCCAGCACCCTGAGCACTGAGCACCCAGCACCCTGAGCACTGAGCACCCAGCACCCTGAGTACTGAGCACCCAGCACCCTGAGCACGGAGCACCCAGGACCCCGAGCACTGAGTACTGAGCACCCAGCACCCTGAGTACTGAGCACCGAGCTCCCCGAGCACTGAGCACCCAGCACCCTGAGCACTGAGCACCCAGCACCCTGAGCACTGAGCAGCCAGCACCCTGAGTACTGAGCACCCAGCACGCTGAGTACTGAGCACTCAGCACCCTGAGCACTGAGCACCCAGCACCCTGAGTACTGAGCACTGAGCACCCAGCACCCCGAGCACTGAGCACCCAGCACCCCGAGCACTGAGCATGGAGCACCCCGAGGACTGAGCACCCCGCACCCTGAGCACTGAGCATGGGGCACCCCGAGGACTGAGCACCCCGCACCCTGAGCACTGAACACCCAGCACCTTGAGTACTGAGCACCGAGCACCCCGAGCACTGAGCTCCCAGCACCCTGAGTACTGAGCACCCAGCACCCTGAGCACTGAGCACCCAGCACCCTGAGCACTGAGCACCCAGCACCCCGAGCACTGAGCACCCAGCATCCTGAGTACTGAGCACCCAACACCCAGAGTACTGAGCACCCAGCAGCCTGAGAACTGAGCACCCAGCACCCTGAGTACTGAGCACCCAGCACCCTGAGTACTGAGCACCCAGTACCCTGAGCACTGAGCACTGAGCACGCAGCACCCTGAGCACTGAGCACTGACCACCCAGCACCCCGAGAACTGAGCACCCAGCACCCCGAGCACTGAGCACCCAGCACCCTGAGCACTGAGCACCCAGCACCCTGAGCACTGAGCACCCAGCCCCCTGAGTACTGAGCACCCAGCACCATGAGTACTGAGCACCCAGCACCCTGAGTACTGAGCACTCAGCACCCTGAGTACTGAGCACCGAGCACCCCGAGCACTGAGCTCCCTGCACCCTGAGCACTGAGCACCCTGAGGACTGAGCACCCAGCAACCTGAGCACTGATCACCCAGCACCCTGAGTACTGAGCACCGATCACCCTGAGCACTGAGCACCCAGCACCCCGAGCACTGAGCACCCAGCACCCTGAGTACTGAGCACCCAGCACCCTGAGCACTGAGCACCCAGCACCCTGAGTACTGAGCACCCTGAGTACTGAGCAACGATCACCCTGAGCACTGAGCACCCAGCACCCTGAGTACTGAGCACCCAGCACCCTGAGCACTGAGCACCCAGCACCCTGAGCACTGAGCACCCAGCACCCTGAGTTATGAGCACCCAGAACCCTGAGTACTGAGTACAAAGCACCCTGAGCACTGAGCACCCAGCACCCTGAGTACTGAGCACCGAGCACCCTGAGTACTGAGCACCCAGCACCCTGAGTACTGAGCACGCAGCACCCTGAGCACTGAGCACCCAGCACCCTGAGTACTGAGCACCCAGCACCCTGAGTACTGAGCACCCAGCACCCTGAGTACTGAGCACCCAGCACCCTGAGCACCGTGCACCCAGCACCCTGAGTACTGAGCACCGAGCACCCCGAGCACTGAGCAACCAGCACCCTGAGTACTGAGCACTGAGCACCCTGAGTACTAAGCACCGAACACCCTGAGTACTGAGCACCCAGCACCCTGAGGACTGAGCACCCAGCACCCTGAGCACTGAGCACCCAGCACCCTGAGTACTGAGCACCGAGCACCCCGAGCACTGAGCTCCCTGCACCCTGAGCACTGAGCACCCTGAGGACTGAGCACCCAGCAACCTGAGCACTGAGCACCCAGCACCCTGAGTACTGAGCACCGATCACCCTGAGCACTGAGCACCCAGCACCCCGAGCACTGAGCACCCTGAGTACTGAGCAACGATCACCCTGAGCACTGAGCACCCAGCACCCTGAGTACTGAGCACCCAGCACCCTGAGCACTGAGCACCCAGCACCCTGAGCACTGAGCACACAGCACCCTGAGTTATGAGCACCCAGAACCCTGAGTACTGAGTACAAAGCACCCTGAGCACTGAGCACCCAGCACCCTGAGTACGGAGCACCGAGCACCCTGAGTACTGAGCACCCAGTACCCTGAGCACTGAGCACCCTGAGCACTGAGCACCCTGAGCACTGAGCACTGAGCACCCAGCACCCTGAGTACTGAGCACCCAAAACTCTGAGCACTGAGCACCCAGCACGCTGAGTACTGAGCACTGAGCACACAGCACCCTGAGTACTGAGCACCCAGCACCCCGAGCACTGAGCTCCCAGCGCCCCGAGCACTGAGCACCCAGCACCCTGAGCACTGAGCACTGAGCACACTGAGCACTGAGCACCCAGCACCCCGAGTACTGAGCACTGAGCACCCAGCACCCCGAGTACTGAGCACTGAGCACCCTGAGTACTGAGCACCCAACACCCAGAGTACTGATCACCCAGCACCCTGAGAACTGAGCACCAAGCACCCTGAGTACTGAGCACCCAGCACCCTGAGTACTGAGCACCCAGCTGCCTGAGCACTGAGCACTGAGCACCCAGCACCTTGAGCACTGAGCACTGACCACCCAGCACCCCGAGCACTGAGCAGCCAGCACCCCGAGCACTGAGCACCCAGCGCCCTGAGCACTGAGCACCCAGCACACTGAGCACTGAGCACCCAGCCCCCTGAGTACTGAGCACCCAGCACCATGAGTACTGAGCACCCAGTACCCTGAGTACTGAGCACTCAGCACCCTGAGTACTGAGCACCGAGCACCCCGAGCACTGAGCACCAAGCACCCTGAGCACTGAGCACCCTGAGGACTGAGCACCCAGCACCCTGAGCACTGAGCACCCAGCACCCTGAGTACTGAGCACCGATCACCCTGAGCACTGAGCACCCAGCACCCCGAGCACTGAGCACCCAGCACCCTGAGTACTGAGCACCCAGCACCCTGAGCACTGAGCACCCAGCAACCTGAGTACTGAGCACCCTGAGTACTGAGCACCGATCACCCTGAGCACTGAGCACCCAGCACCCTGAGTACTGAGCACCCAGCACCCTGAGCACTGAGCACCCAGCACCCTGAGCACTGAGCACCCAGCACCCTGAGTACTGAGCACCCAGCACCCTGAGCACGGAGCACCCAGGACCCCGAGCACTGAGTACTGAGCACCCAGCACCCTGAGTACTGAGCACCGAGCTCCCCGAGCACTGAGCACCCAGCACCCTGAGCACTGAGCACCCAGCACCCTGAGCACTGAGCACCCAGCACCCTGAGTACTGAGCACCCAGCACGCTGAGTACTGAGCACTCAGCACCCTGAGCACTGAGCACCCAGCACCCTGAGTACTGAGCACTGAGCACCCAGCACCCCGAGCACTGAGCACCCAGCACCCCGAGCACTGAGCATGGAGCACCCCGAGGACTGAGCACCCCGCACCCTGAGCACTGAGCATGGGGCACCCCGAGGACTGAGCACCCCGCACCCTGAGCACTGAACACCCAGCACCTTGAGTACTGAGCACCGAGCACCCCGAGCACTGAGCTCCCAGCACCCTGAGTACTGAGCACCCAGCACCCTGAGCACTGAGCACCCAGCACCCTGAGCACTGAGCACCCAGCACCCCGAGCACTGAGCACCCAGCATCCTGAGTACTGAGCACCCAACACCCAGAGTACTGAGCACCCAGCAGCCTGAGAACTGAGCACCCAGCACCCTGAGTACTGAGCACCCAGCACCCTGAGTACTGAGCACCCAGTACCCTGAGCACTGAGCACTGAGCACGCAGCACCCTGAGCACTGAGCACTGACCACCCAGCACCCCGAGAACTGAGCACCCAGCACCCCGAGCACTGAGCACCCAGCACCCTGAGCACTGAGCACCCAGCACCCTGAGCACTGAGCACCCAGCCCCCTGAGTACTGAGCACCCAGCACCATGAGTACTGAGCACCCAGCACCCTGAGTACTGAGCACTCAGCACCCTGAGTACTGAGCACCGAGCACCCCGAGCACTGAGCTCCCTGCACCCTGAGCACTGAGCACCCTGAGGACTGAGCACCCAGCAACCTGAGCACTGATCACCCAGCACCCTGAGTACTGAGCACCGATCACCCTGAGCACTGAGCACCCAGCACCCCGAGCACTGAGCACCCAGCACCCTGAGTACTGAGCACCCAGCACCCTGAGCACTGAGCACCCAGCACCCTGAGTACTGAGCACCCTGAGTACTGAGCAACGATCACCCTGAGCACTGAGCACCCAGCACCCTGAGTACTGAGCACCCAGCACCCTGAGCACTGAGCACCCAGCACCCTGAGCACTGAGCACCCAGCACCCTGAGTTATGAGCACCCAGAACCCTGAGTACTGAGTACAAAGCACCCTGAGCACTGAGCACCCAGCACCCTGAGTACTGAGCACCGAGCACCCTGAGTACTGAGCACCCAGCACCCTGAGTACTGAGCACGCAGCACCCTGAGCACTGAGCACCCAGCACCCTGAGTACTGAGCACCCAGCACCCTGAGTACTGAGCACCCAGCACCCTGAGTACTGAGCACCCAGCACCCTGAGCACCGTGCACCCAGCACCCTGAGTACTGAGCACCGAGCACCCCGAGCACTGAGCAACCAGCACCCTGAGTACTGAGCACTGAGCACCCTGAGTACTAAGCACCGAACACCCTGAGTACTGAGCACCCAGCACCCTGAGGACTGAGCACCCAGCACCCTGAGCACTGAGCACCCAGCACCCTGAGTAATGAGCACCCAGCACCCTGAGTACTGAGCACCCAGCACCCTGAGCACTGAGCACCCAGCACCCCGAGCACTGAGCACCCAGCACCCCGAGCACTGAGCACCCAGCACCCCGAGCACTGAGCACCCAGCACCCCGAGCACTGAGCACCCAGCACCCTGAGCACTGAGCACCCAGCACCCTGAGCACTGAGCACCCAGCACCCTGAGTACTGAGTACTCAGCACCCTGAGCACTGAGCACCCAGCACCCTGAGTACTGATCACCGAGCACCCCGAGCACTGAGCACCCAGCACCCTGAGTACTGATCACCGAGCACCCCGAGCACTGAGCACCCAGCACCCTGAGTACTGAGCACCCAGCACCCTGAGCACTGAGCACCCAGCACCCCGAGCACTGAGCACCCAGCACCCCGAGCACTGAGCACCCAGCACCCGAGCACTGAGCACCCAGCACCCCGAGCACTGAGCACCCAGCACCCTGAGCACTGAAAACCCAGCACCCTGAGCACTGAGCACCCAGCACCCTGAGTACTGAGTACTCAGCACCCTGAGCACTGAGCACCCAGCACCCTGAGAACTGATCACCGAGCACCCTGAGCACTGAGCACCCAGCACCCTGAGTACTGATCACCGAGCACCCCGAGCACTGAGCACCCAGCATCCTGAGTACTGAGCACCCAGCACCCTGAGTACTGAGAACCCAGCACCCTGAGTACTGAGCACCCAGCACCCTGAGCACTGAGCACAATGCACGCTGAGTACTGAGCACTGAGCACCCTGAGTACTGAGCACCTAGCACCCTGAGTACTGAGCACCCAGCACCCTGAGCACTGAGCAGCCAGCACCCTCAGCACTGAGCACCCACCACCCCGAGCACTGAGCACCCAGCACCCTGAGCACTGAGCACCCAGCACCCCGAGTACTGAGCACCCAGCACCCCGAGTACTTAGCACCGAGCACCCCGAGCACTGAGCACCCAGCACCCTGAGTACTGAGCACCCAGTACCCTGAGTACTGAGCTCCCCGAGTACTGAGCACCCAGCACCCCGAGCACTGAGCACCCATCACCCTGAGTACTGAGAACAGATCACCCTGAGTACTGAGCACCCAGCACCCTGAGTACTGAGCCCCCAGCACCCTGAGTACTGAGCACCCGGCACCCTGAGCACTGAGCACCCAGCACCCCGAGAATGAGCACCCAGCAACCTGAGTACTGAGAACCGAGCACCCTGAGTACTGAGCACCCAGCACCCTGAGTACTGAGCCCCCAGCACCCTGAGTACTGAGCACCCAGCACCCCGAGCACTGAGCACCCAGCACCCCGAGAATGAGCACCCAGCACCCTGAGTACTGAGCACCCAGCACCCCGAGCACGGAGCACCCAGGACCCCGAGCAGTGAGTACTGAGCACCCAGCACCCTGAGTACTGAGCACCGAGCTCCCCGAGCACTGAGCACCCAGCACCCTGAGCACTGAGCACCCAGCACCCTGAGCACTGAGCACCCAGCACCCTCAGTACTGAGCACCCAGCACGCTGAGTACTGAGCACTCAGCACCCTGAGCACTGAGCACCCAGCACCCTGAGTACTGAGCACTGAGCACCCAGCACCCCGAGCACTGAGCAACCAGCACCCTGTGTACTGAGCACTGAGCACCCTGATTACTAAGCACCCAGCACCCTGAGTACTGAGCACCCAGGACCCTGAGCACTGAGCACCGAGCACCCCGAGATCTGAGCACCCAGCACCCTGAGCACTCAGCACCCATCACCCCGATCACTGAGCACCCAGCACCCTGAGCACTGAGCACCCAGCACCCTGAGCACTGAGCACCCAGCACCCAGAGCACTGAGCACCGAGCACCCTGAGCACTGAGCACCCAGCACCCTGAGTACTGAGCACCCAGCACCCTGAGTACTGAGCACCCTGAGTACTGAGCACCCAGCACCCTGAGCACTGAGCACCCAGCACCCTGAGCATTGAGCACCCAGCATTCTGAGTACTGAGCACCCAGAACCCTGAGTACTGAGTACAAAGCACCCTGAGCACTGAGCACCCAGCACCCTGAGTACTGAGCACGGAGCACCCTGAGTACTGAGCACCCAGCACCCTGAGTACTGAGCACCCAGCACCCTGAGCACTGAGCACACAGCACCCTGAGTACTGAGCACCCAGCACCCTGAGTACTGAGCACTGATCACCCTGAGCATTGAGCACCCAGCACCCCGAGCACTGAGCACCCAGCACCCTGAGTACTGAGCACCTAGCACCCTGAGCACTGAGCACCGAGCACCCTGAGTACTGAACACCCAGCACCCTGAGCACTGAGCACCCAGCACCCTGAGTACTGATCACCGAGCACCCCGAGCACTGAGCACCCAGCACCCTGAGTACTGATCACCGAGCACCCCGAGCACTGAGCACCCAGCACCCTGAGTACTGAGCACCCAGCACCCTGAGCACTGAGCACCCAGCACCCCGAGCACTGAGCACCCAGCACCCCGAGCACTGAGCACCCAGCACCCGAGCACTGAGCACCCAGCACCCCGAGCACTGAGCACCCAGCACCCTGAGCACTGAAAACCCAGCACCCTGAGCACTGAGCACCCAGCACCCTGAGTACTGAGTACTCAGCACCCTGAGCACTGAGCACCCAGCACCCTGAGAACTGATCACCGAGCACCCTGAGCACTGAGCACCCAGCACCCTGAGTACTGATCACCGAGCACCCCGAGCACTGAGCACCCAGCATCCTGAGTACTGAGCACCCAGCACCCTGAGTACTGAGAACCCAGCACCCTGAGTACTGAGCACCCAGCACCCTGAGCACTGAGCACAATGCACGCTGAGTACTGAGCACTGAGCACCCTGAGTACTGAGCACCTAGCACCCTGAGTACTGAGCACCCAGCACCCTGAGCACTGAGCAGCCAGCACCCTCAGCACTGAGCACCCACCACCCCGAGCACTGAGCACCCAGCACCCTGAGCACTGAGCACCCAGCACCCCGAGTACTGAGCACCCAGCACCCCGAGTACTTAGCACCGAGCACCCCGAGCACTGAGCACCCAGCACCCTGAGTACTGAGCACGCAGTACCCTGAGTACTGAGCTCCCCGAGTACTGAGCACCCAGCACCCCGAGCACTGAGCACCCATCACCCTGAGTACTGAGAACAGATCACCCTGAGTACTGAGCACCCAGCACCCTGAGTACTGAGCCGCCAGCACCCTGAGTACTGAGCACCCGGCACCCCGAGCACTGAGCACCCAGCACCCCGAGAATGAGCACCCAGCACCCTGAGTACTGAGAACCGAGCACCCTGAGTACTGAGCACCCAGCACCCTGAGTACTGAGCCCCCAGCACCCTGAGTACTGAGCACCCAGCACCCCGAGCACTGAGCACCCAGCACCCCGAGAATGAGCACCCAGCACCCTGAGTACTGAGCACCCAGCACCCCGAGCACGGAGCACCCAGGACCCCGAGCAGTGAGTACTGAGCACCCAGCACCCTGAGTACTGAGCACCGAGCTCCCCGAGCACTGAGCACCCAGCACCCTGAGCACTGAGCACCCAGCACCCTGAGCACTGAGCACCCAGCACCCTCAGTACTGAGCACCCAGCACGATGAGTACTGAGCACTCAGCACCCTGAGCACTGAGCACCCAGCACCCTGAGTACTGAGCACTGAGCACCCAGCACCCCGAGCACTGAGCACCCAGCACCCTGTGTACTGAGCACTGAGCACCCTGATTACTAAGCACCCAGCACCCTGAGTACTGAGCACCCAGGACCCTGAGCACTGAGCACCGAGCACCCCGAGCACTGAGCACCCAGCACCCTGAGCACTCAGCACCCATCACCCCGATCACTGAGCACCCAGCACCCTGAGCACTGAGCACCCAGCACCCTGAGCACTGAGCACCCAGCACCCAGAGCACTGAGCACCGAGCACCCTGAGCACTGAGCACCCAGCACCCTGAGTACTGAGCACCCAGCACCCTGAGTACTGAGCACCCTGAGTACTGAGCACCCAGCACCCTGAGAACTGAGCACCCAGCACCCTGAGCATTGAGCACCCAGCATTCTGAGTACTGAGCACCCAGAACCCTGAGTACTGAGTACAAAGCACCCTGAGCACTGAGCACCCAGCACCCTGAGTACTGAGCACGGAGCACCCTGAGTACTGAGCACCCAGCACCCTGAGTACTGAGCACCCAGCACCCTGAGCACTGAGCACACAGCACCCTGAGTACTGAGCACCCAGCACCCTGAGTACTGAGCACTGATCACCCTGAGCACTGAGCACCCAGCACCCCGAGCACTGAGCACCCAGCACCCTGAGTACTGAGCACCTAGCACCCTGAGCACTGAGCACCGAGCACCCTGAGTACTGAACACCCAGCACCCTGAGCACTGAGCACTGAGCACCCAGCACCCCGAGCACTGAGCACCCAGCACCCTGAGCACCCAGCACCCTGAGCACTGAGCACCCTGAGCACTGAGCACCCTGAGCACTGAGCACTGAGCACCCAGCACCCTGAGTACTGAGCACCCAACACTCTGAGCACTGAGCACCCAGCACGCTGAGTACGGAGCACTGAGCACACAGCACCCTGAGCACTGAGCACCCAGCACCCTGAGCACTGAGCACTGAGCACCCAGCACCCCGAGCACTGAGCACCCAGCACCCTGAGCACCCAGCACCCTGAGCACTGAGCACCCTGAGTACTGAGCACCCAGCACCCTGAGCACTGAGCACACAGCACCCTGAGTACTGAGCACCCTGAGTACTGAGCACCGATCACCCTGAGCACTGAGCACCCAGCACCCTGAGTACTGAGCACACAGCACCCTGAGCACTGAGCACCCAGCACCCTGAGCACTGAGCACCCAGCACCCTGAGTACTGAGCACCCAGAACCCTGAGTACTGAGTACAAAGCACCCTGAGCACTGAGCACCCAGCACCCTGAGTACTGAGCACTGAGCACCCAGCACCCCGAGCACTGAGCACCCAGCACCCTGAGCACTGAGCACCCAGCACCCTGAGCACTGAGCACCCAGCACCCTCAGTACTGAGCACCCAGCACGCTGAGTACTGAGCACTCAGCACCCTGAGCACTGAGCACCCAGCACCCTGAGTACTGAGCACTGAGCACCCAGCACCCCGAGCACTGAGCACCCAGCACCCTGTGTACTGAGCACTGAGCACCCTGATTACTAAGCACCCAGCACCCTGAGTACTGAGCACCCAGGACCCTGAGCACTGAGCACCGAGCACCCCGAGATCTGAGCACCCAGCACCCTGAGCACTCAGCACCCATCACCCCGATCACTGAGCACCCAGCACCCTGAGCACTGAGCACCCAGCACCCTGAGCACTGAGCACCCAGCACCCAGAGCACTGAGCACCGAGCACCCTGAGCACTGAGCACCCAGCACCCTGAGTACTGAGCACCCAGCACCCTGAGTACTGAGCACCCTGAGTACTGAGCACCCAGCACCCTGAGCACTGAGCACCCAGCACCCTGAGCATTGAGCACCCAGCATTCTGAGTACTGAGCACCCAGAACCCTGAGTACTGAGTACAAAGCACCCTGAGCACTGAGCACCCAGCACCCTGAGTACTGAGCACGGAGCACCCTGAGTACTGAGCACCCAGCACCCTGAGTACTGAGCACCCAGCACCCTGAGCACTGAGCACACAGCACCCTGAGTACTGAGCACCCAGCACCCTGAGTACTGAGCACTGATCACCCTGAGCACTGAGCACCCAGCACCCCGAGCACTGAGCACCCAGCACCCTGAGTACTGAGCACCTAGCACCCTGAGCACTGAGCACCGAGCACCCTGAGTACTGAACACCCAGCACCCTGAGCACTGAGCACTGAGCACCCAGCACCCCGAGCACTGAGCACCCTGAGCACTGAGCACTGAGCACCCAGCACCCTGAGTACTGAGCACCCAACACTCTGAGCACTGAGCACCCAGCACGCTGAGTACGGAGCACTGAGCACACAGCACCCTGAGCACTGAGCACCCAGCACCCTGAGCACTGAGCACTGAGCACCCAGCACCCCGAGCACTGAGCACCCAGCACCCTGAGCACCCAGCACCCTGAGCACTGAGCACCCTGAGCACTGAGCACCCTGAGCACTGAGCACTGAGCACCCAGCACCCTGAGTACTGAGCACCCAACACTCTGAGCACTGAGCACCCAGCACGCTGAGTACGGAGCACTGAGCACACAGCACCCTGAGCACTGAGCACCCAGCACCCTGAGCACTGAGCACTGAGCACCCAGCACCCCGAGCACTGAGCACCCAGCACCCTGAGCACCCAGCACCCTGAGCACTGAGCACCCTGAGTACTGAGCACCCAGCACCCTGAGCACTGAGCACACAGCACCCTGAGTACTGAGCACCCTGAGTACTGAGCACCGATCACCCTGAGCACTGAGCACCCAGCACCCTGAGTACTGAGCACACAGCACCCTGAGCACTGAGCACCCAGCACCCTGAGCACTGAGCACCCAGCACCCTGAGTACTGAGCACCCAGAACCCTGAGTACTGAGTACAAAGCACCCTGAGCACTGAGCACCCAGCACCCTGAGTACTGACCACCGAGCACCCTGAGTACTGAGCACCCAGCACCCTGAGTACTGAGCACCCAGCACCCTGAGCACTGAGCACCCAGCACCCTGAGTACTGAGCCCCCAGCCCCCTGAGTACTGAGCACCCAGCACCCTGAGTACGGAGCACCCAGCACCCTGAGTACTGAGCACCCAGCACCCTGAGTATTGAGCACCGAGCACCCTGAGCACTGAGCAACCAGCACCCTTAGTACTGAGCACTGAGCACCCTGAGTACTAAGCACCGAACACCCTGAGTACTGAGCACCCAGCACCCTGAGGACTGAGCACCCAGCACCCTGAGCACTGAGCACCCAGCACCCTGAGTAATGAGCACCCAGCACCCTGAGTACTGAGCACCCTTCACCCTGAGCACTGAGCACCCAGCACCCCGAGCACTGAGCACCCAGCACCGTGAGTACTGAGTACTCAGCACCCTGAGCACTGAGCACCCAGCACCCTGAGTACTGATCACCGAGCACCCCGAGCACTGAGCACCCAGCACCCTGAGCACTGAGCACCCAGCACCCTGAATAATGAGCACCCAGCACCCTGAGTACTGATCACCGAGCACCCCGAGCACTGAGCACCCAGCACCCTGAGTACTGAGCACCCAGCACCCTGAATACTGAGCACCCAGCACCCTGAGTACTGAGCACCCAGCACCCTGCGCACTGAGCACAAAGCACGCTGAGAACTGAGCACTGAACACCCTGAGTACTGAGCACCGAGGACCCTGAGCACTGAGCACCCAGCACGCTGAGTACTGAGCACTGAGCACCCTGAGTACTGAGCACCTAGCACCCTGAGTACTGAGCACCCAGCACCCTGAGCACTGAGCAGCCAGCACCCTCAGCACTGAGCACCCAGCACCCCGAGCACTGAGCACCAAGCACCCTGAGCACTGAGCACCCAGCACCCCGAGTACTGAGCACCGAGCACCCCGAGCTCTGAGCACCCAGCAGCCTGAGTACTGAGCACCCAGTACCCTGAGTACTGAGCACCCCGAGTACTGATCACCCAGCACCCCGAGCACTGAGCACCCAGCACCCTGAGTACTGAGAACAGATCACCCCGAGCACGGAGCACCCAGGACCCCGAGCACTGAGTACTGAGCACCCAGGACCCTGAGTACTGAGCACCGAGCTCCCCGAGCACTGAGCACCCAGCACCCTGAGCACTGAGCTCCCAGCACCCTGAGCACTGAACACCCAGCACCCTGAGTACTGAGCACCCAGCACGCTGAGTACTGAGCACTCAGCACCCTGAGCACTGAGCACCCAGCACCCTGAGTACTGAGCACTGAGCACCCAGCACCCTGAGCACTGAGCACCCAGCACCCTGAGTACTGAGCACCCAGCACCCTGAGTACTGAGCACCCAGCACCCTGAGTACTGAGCACCGAGCACCCTGAGTACTGAGCACCGAGCACCCTGAGTACTGAGCACCCAGCACCCTGAGCACTGAGCACCCAGCACCCTGAGTACTGAGCACCCAGCACCCTGAGTACTGAGCACCCAGCACCCCGAGCACTGAGCACCCAGCACCCTGAGTACTGAGCACCTAGCACCCCGAGCACTGAGCACCCAGCACCCTGAGCACTGAGCACAAAGCACGCTGAGTACTGAGCACCCTGAGCACTGAGCACCCAGCACCCCGAGAATGAGCACCCAGCACCCTGAGTACTGAGAACCGAGCACCCTGAGTACTGAGCACCCAGCACGCTGAGCACTGAGCACCCAGCACCCCGAGTACTGAGCACCCAGCACCCCGAGCACTGAGCATCCAGCACCACGAGAATGAGCACCCAGCACCCTGAGAACTGAGCACCCAGCACCCTGAGTAATGAGCACCCAGCACCCCGAGCACTGAGCACCCTGAATACTGAGCACCCAGCACCCTGAGTACTGTGCACTAAGCACCCAGAGCGCTGAGCACCCAGGACCCCGAGCACTGAGTACTGAGCACCCAGCACCCTGAGTACTGAGCACCGAGCTCCCCGAGCACTGAGCACCCTGAGTACTGAGCACCCAGCACCCTGAGTACTGAGCACCCAGCACCCTGAGCACTGAGCACACAGCACCCTGAGTACTGAGCACCCAGCACCACGAGCACTGAGCACACAGCACCCTGAGAACTGAGCACCCTGAGGACTGAGCACCGATCACCATGAGCACTGAGAACCCAGCACCCTGAGTACTGAGCACCCAGCACCCTGAGCACTGAGCACCCAGCACCCTGAGTACTGAGCAGAGAGCACCCTGATCACTGAGCACCCAGCAATCTGAGTACTTAGCACGCAGCACCCTGAGTACTGAGCACCGAGCACCCCGAGTACTGAGCACCCAGCACCCTGAGCACTCAGCACCCAGCACCCTGAGCACTGAGCACCCAGCACCCTGAGTACTGAGCACTGAGCTCCCCGAGTACTGAGCACCCACCACCCCGTGCACTGAGGACCGAGGACACCGAGCACTGAGCACCCAGCACCCCGAGCACTGAGCACCCAGCACCCTGAGCACTGAGCACCCAGCACCCTGAGCACTGAGCACCCAGCACCCCGAGCACTAAGCACCCAGCAACCCGAGCACTGAGCACCCAGCACCCCGAGCACTGAGCACCCAGCACCCTGAGTACTGAGCAACCAGCACCCTGAGTACTCAGCACCCAGCACCCTGAGCACTGAGCAACCAGCACCCTGAGTACTGAGCACCCTGCACCCCAAGCACTAAGCACCCTGAGAACTGAGCACCCAGCACCCCAAGCACTGAGCACCCTGAGTACTGAGCACCCAGCACCCTGATTAATGAGCACCCAGCACCCCGAGAACTGAGCACCCAGCACCCTGAGTATTGAGCACCGAGCACCCTGAGTACTGAGCACCCAGCACCCTGAGTACTGAGCACCCAGTGTACTGAGCACCGAGCACCCAGCACCCTGAGTACTGAGCACCCAGCCCCCTGAGCACTGAGCACCCAGCACCCTGAGTACTGAGCACCGAGCACCCTGAGTACTGAGCACCCAGCACCCCGAGCACTGAGCACCCAGCACCCCGAGCACTGAGCACCCAGCACCCTGAGCACTGAGCACACTGAGTACTGAGCAACCAGCACCCTGAGTACTGAGCACCCAGCACCCTGAGCACTGAGCACCCAGCACCCTGAGCACTGAGCACCCAGCACCCTGAGTTATGAGCACCCAGAACCCTGAGTACTGAGTACAAAGCACCCTGAGCACTGAGCACCCAGCACCCTGAGTACGGAGCACCGAGCACCCTGAGTACTGAGCACCCAGTACCCTGAGCACTGAGCACCCTGAGCACTGAGCACCCTGAGCACTGAGCACTGAGCACCCAGCACCCTGAGTACTGAGCACCCAAAACTCTGAGCACTGAGCACCCAGCACGCTGAGTACTGAGCACTGAGCACACAGCACCCTGAGTACTGAGCACCCAGCACCCTGAGCACTGAGCTCCCAGCGCCCCGAGCACTGAGCACCCAGCACCCTGAGCACTGAGCACTGAGCACACTGAGCACTGAGCACCCAGCACCCCGAGTACTGAGCACTGAGCACCCTGAGTACTGAGCACCCAACACCCAGAGTACTGATCACCCAGCACCCTGAGAACTGAGCACCAAGCACCCTGAGTACTGAGCACCCAGCACCCTGAGTACTGAGCACCCAGCTGCCTGAGCACTGAGCACTGAGCACCCAGCACCTTGAGCACTGAGCACTGACCACCCAGCACCCCGAGCACTGAGCACCCAGCACCCCGAGCACTGAGCACCCAGCGCCCTGAGCACTGAGCACCCAGCACACTGAGCACTGAGCACCCAGCCCCCTGAGTACTGAGCACCCAGCACCATGAGTACTGAGCACCCAGCACCCTGAGTACTGAGCACCCAGCACCCTGAGTACTGAGCACCGAGCACCCTGATTACTGAGCACCGAGCACCCTGAGTACTGAGCACCCAGCACCCTGAGCACTGGGCACCCAGCACCCTGAGTACTGAGCACCCAGCACCCTGAGTACTGAGCACCCAGCACCCCGAGCACTGAGCACCCAGCACCCTGAGTACTGAGCACCTAGCACCCCGAGCACTGAGCACCCAGCACCCTGAGCACTGAGCACAAAGCACGCTGAGTACTGAGCACCCTGAGTACTGAGCATAGAGGACCCTGAGCACTGAGCACCCAGCACCCTGAGCACTGAGCACCCAGCACCCCGAGAATGAGCACCCAGCACCCTGAGTACTGAGAACCGAGCACCCTGAGTACTGAGCACCCAGCACGCTGAGCACTGAGCACCCAGCACCCCGAGTACTGAGCACCCAGCACCCCGAGCACTGAGCATCCAGCAATACGAGAATGAGCACCCAGCACCCTGAGAACTGAGCACCCAGCACCCTGAGTAATGAGCACCCAGCACCCCGAGCACTGAGCACCCTGAATACTGAGCACCCAGCACCCTGAGTACTGTGCACTAAGCACCCAGAGCGCTGAGCACCCAGGACCCCGAGCACTGAGTACTGAGCACCCAGCACCCTGAGTACTGAGCACCGAGCTCCCCGAGCACTGAGCACCCTGAGTACTGAGCACCCAGCACCCTGAGTACTGAGCACCCAGCACCCTGAGCACTGAGCACACAGCACCCTGAGTACTGAGCACCCAGCACCACGAGCACTGAGCACACAGCACCCTGAGAACTGAGCACCCTGAGGACTGAGCACCGATCACCATGAGCACTGAGAACCCAGCACCCTGAGTACTGAGCACCCAGCACCCTGAGCACTGAGCACCCAGCACCCTGAGTACTGAGCAGAGAGCACCCTGATCACTGAGCACCGAGCACCCTGAGTACTGAGCACGCAGCACCCTGAGTACTGAGCACCGAGCACCCCGAGTACTGAGCACCCAGCACCCTGAGCACTCAGCACCCAGCACCCTGAGCACTGAGCACCCAGCACCCTGAGTACTGAGCACTGAGCTCCCCGAGTACTGAGCACCCACCACCCCGTGCACTGAGCACCGAGGACACCGAGCACTGAGCACCCAGCACCCCGAGCACTGAGCACCCAGCACCCTGAGCACTGAGCACCCAGCACCCTGAGCACTGAGCACCCAGCACCCCGAGCACTAAGCACCCAGCAACCCGAGCACTGAGCACCCAGCACCCCGAGCACTGAGCACCCAGCACCCTGAGTACTGAGCAACCAGCACCCTGAGTACTCAGCACCCAGCACCCTGAGCACTGAGCAACCAGCACCCTGAGTACTGAGCACCCTGCACCCCAAGCACTAAGCACCCTGAGAACTGAGCACCCAGCACCCCAAGCACTGAGCACCCTGAGTACTGAGCACCCAGCACCCTGATTAATGAGCACCCAGCACCCCGAGAACTGAGCACCCAGCACCCTGAGTATTGAGCACCGAGCACCCTGAGTACTGAGCACCCAGCACCCTGAGTACTGAGCACCCAGTGTACTGAGCACCGAGCACCCAGCACCCTGAGTACTGAGCACCCAGCCCCCTGAGCACTGAGCACCCAGCACCCTGAGTACTGAGCACCGAGCACCCTGAGTACTGAGCACCCAGCACCCCGAGCACTGAGCACCCAGCACCCCGAGCACTGAGCACCCAGCACCCTGAGCACTGAGCACACTGAGTACTGAGCAACCAGCACCCTGAGTACTGAGCACCCAGCACCCTGAGCACTGAGCACCCAGCACCCTGAGCACTGAGCACCCAGCACCCTGAGTTATGAGCACCCAGAACCCTGAGTACTGAGTACAAAGCACCCTGAGCACTGAGCACCCAGCACCCTGAGTACGGAGCACCGAGCACCCTGAGTACTGAGCACCCAGTACCCTGAGCACTGAGCACCCTGAGCACTGAGCACCCTGAGCACTGAGCACTGAGCACCCAGCACCCTGAGTACTGAGCACCCAAAACTCTGAGCACTGAGCACCCAGCACGCTGAGTACTGAGCACTGAGCACACAGCACCCTGAGTACTGAACACCCAGCACCCCGAGCACTGAGCTCCCAGCGCCCCGAGCACTGAGCACCCAGCACCCTGAGCACTGAGCACTGAGCACACTGAGCACCCAGCACCCCGAGTACTGAGCACTGAGCACCCTGAGTACTGAGCACCCAACACCCAGAGTACTGATCACCCAGCACCCTGAGAACTGAGCACCAAGCACCCTGAGTACTGAGCACCCAGGACCCTGAGTACTGAGCACCCAGCTGCCTGAGCACTGAGCACTGAGCACCCAGCACCTTGAGCACTGAGCACTGACCACCCAGCACCCCGAGCACTGAGCACCCAGCACCCCGAGCACTGAGCACCCAGCGCCCTGAGCACTGAGCACCCAGCACACTGAGCACTGAGCACCCAGCCCCCTGAGTACTGAGCACCCAGCACCATGAGTACTGAGCACCCAGTACCCTGAGTACTGAGCACTCAGCACCCTGAGTACTGAGCACCGAGCACCCCGAGCACTGAGCACCAAGCACCCTGAGCACTGAGCACCCTGAGGACTGAGCACCCAGCACCCTGAGCACTGAGCACCCAGCACCCTGAGTACTGAGCACCGATCACCCTGAGCACTGAGCACCCAGCACCCCGAGCACTGAGCACCCAGCACCCTGAGTACTGAGCACCCAGCACCCTGAGCACTGAGCACCCTGCAACCTGAGTACTGAGCACCCTGAGTACTGAGCACCGATCACCCTGAGCACTGAGCACCCAGCACCCTGAGTACTGAGCACACAGCACCCTGAGCACTGAGCACCCAGCACCCTGAGCACTGAGCACCCAGCACCCTGAGTACTGAGCACCCAGCACCCTGAGCACGGATCACCCAGGACCCCGAGCACTGAGTACTGAGCACCCAGCACCCTGAGTACTGAGCACCGAGCTCCCCGAGCACTGAGCACCCAGCACCCTGAGCACTGAGCACCCAGCACCCTGAGCACTGAGCACCCAGCACCCTGAGTACTGAGCACCCAGCACGCTGAGTACTGAGCACTCAGCACCCTGAGCACTGAGCACCCAGCACCCTGAGTACTGAGCACTGAGCACCCAGCACCCCGAGCACTGAGCACCCAGCACCCCGAGCACTGAGCATGGAGCACCCCGAGGACTGAGCACCCCGCACCCTGAGCACTGAGCATGGAGCACCCCGAGGACTGAGCACCCCGCACCCTGAGCACTGAACACCCAGCACCTTGAGTACTGAGCACCAAGCACCCCGAGCACTGAGCTCCCAGCACCCTGAGTACTGAGCACCCAGCACCCTGAGCACTGAGCACCCAGCACCCTGAGCACTGAGCACCCAGCACCCCGAGCACTGAGCACCCAGCATCCTGAGTACTGAGCACCCAACACCCAGAGTACTGAGCACCCAGCAGCCTGAGAACTGAGCACCCAGCACCCTGAGTACTGAGCACCCAGCACCCTGAGTACTGAGCACCCAGCACCCTGAGCACTGAGCACTGAGCACGCAGCACCCTGAGCACTGAGCACTGACCACCCAGCACCCCGAGAACTGAGCACCCAGCACCCCGAGCACTTAGCACCCAGCACCCTGAGCACTGAGCACCCAGCACCCTGAGCACTGGGCACCCAGCCCCCTGAGTACTGAGCACCCAGCACCATGAGTACTGAGCACCCAGCACCCTGAGTACTGAGCACTCAGCACCCTGAGTACTGAACACCGAGCACCCCGAGCACTGAGCTCCCTGCACCCTGAGCACTGAGCACCCTGAGGACTGAGCACCCAGCAACCTGAGCACTGAGCACCCAGCACCCTGAGTACTGAGCACCGATCACCCTGAGCACTGAGCACCCAGCACCCCGAGCACTGAGCACCCAGCACCCTGAGTACTGAGCACCCAGCACCCTGAGCACTGAGCACCCAGCACCCTGAGTACTGAGCACCCTGAGTACTGAGCAACGATCACCCTGAGCACTGAGCACCCAGCACCCTGAGTACTGAGCACCCAGCACCCTGAGCACTGAGCACCCAGCACCCTGTGCACTGAGCACCCATCACCCTGAGTTATGAGCACCCAGAACCCTGAGTACTGAGTACAAAGCACCCTGAGCACTGAGCACCCAGCACCCTGAGTACTGAGCACCGAGCACCCTGAGTACTGAGCACCCAGCACCCTGAGTACTGAGCACGCAGCACCCTGAGCACTGAGCACCCAGCACCCTGAGTACTGAGCACCCAGCACCCTGAGTACTGAGCACCCAGCACCCTGAGTACTGAGCACCCAGCACCCTGAGCACTGTGCACCCAGCACCCTGAGTACTGAGCACCGAGCACCCCGAGCACTGAGCAACCAGCACCCTGAGTACTGAGCACTGAGCACCCTGAGTACTAAGCACCGAACACCCTGAGTACTGAGCACCCAGCACCCTGAGGACTGAGCACCCAGCACCCTGAGCACTGAGCACCCAGCACCCTGAGTAATGAGCACCCAGCACCCTGAGTACTGAGCATCCAGCACCCTGAGCACTGAGCACCAAGCACCCCGAGCACTGAGCACCCAGCACCCCGAGCACTGAGCACCCAGCACCCCGAGCACTGAGCACCCAGCACCCCGAGCACTGAGCACCCAGCACCCTGAGCACTGAGCACCCAGCACCCTGAGCACTGAGCACCCAGCACCCTGAGTACTGAGTACTCAGCACCCTGAGCACTGAGCACCCAGCACCCTGAGCACTGAGCACCCAGCACCCCGAGCACTGAGCACCCAGCACCCCGAGCACTGAGCACCCAGCACCCCGAGCACTGAGCACTCAGCACCCCGAGCACTGAGCACCCAGCACCCTGAGCACTGAAAACCCAGCACCCTGAGCACTGAGCACCCAGCACCCTGAGTACTGAGTACTCAGCACCCTGAGCACTGAGCACCCAGCACCCTGAGAACTGATCACCGAGCACCCTGAGCACTGAGCACCCAGCACCCTGAGTACTGATAACCGAGCACCCCGAGCACTGAGCACCCAGCATCCTGAGTACTGAGCACCAAGCACCCTGAGTACTGAGCACCCAGCACCCTGAGTACTGAGCACCCAGCACCCTGAGCACTGAGCACAATGCACGCTGAGTACTGAGCACTGAGCACCCTGAGTACTGAGCACCTAGCACCCTGAGTACTGAGCACCCAGCACCCTGAGCACTGAGCAGCCAGCACCCTCAGCACTGAGCACCCACCACCCCGAGCACTGAGCACCCAGCACCCTGAGCACTGAGCACCCAGCACCCCGAGTACTGAGCACACAGCACCCCGAGTACTTAGCACCGAGCACCCCGAGCACTGAGCACCCAGCACCCTGAGTACTGAGCACCCAGTACCCTGAGTACTGAGCTCCCCGAGTACTGAGCACCCAGCACCCCGAGCACTGAGCACCCAGCACCCTGAGTACTGAGAACAGATCACCCTGAGTACTGAGCACCCAGCACCCTGAGTACTGAGCCCCCAGCACCCTGAGTACTGAGCACCCAGCACCCCGAGCACTGAGCACCCAGCACCCCGAGAATGAGCACCCAGCACCCTGAGTACTGAGAACCGAGCACCCTGAGTACTGAGCACCCAGCACCCTGAGTACTGAGCCCCCAGCACCCTGAGTACTGAGCACCCAGCACCCCGAGCACTGAGCACCCAGCACCCCGAGAATGAGCACCCAGCACCCTGAGTACTGAGCACCCAGCACCCCGAGCACGGAGCACCCAGGACCCCGAGCACTGAGTACAGAGCACCCAGCACCCTGAGTACTGAGCACCGAGCTCCCCGAGCACTGAGCACCCAGCACCCTGAGCACTGAGCACCCAGCACCCTGAGCACTGAGCACCCAGCACCCTCAGTACTGAGCACCCAGCACGCTGAGTACTGAGCACTCAGCACCCTGAGCACTGAGCACCCAGCACCCTGAGTACTGAGCACTGAGCACCCAGCACCCTGTGTACTGATCACTGAGCACCCTGATTACTAAGCACCCAGCACCCTGAGTACTGAGCACCCAGGACCCTGAGCACTGAGCACCGAGCACCCCGAGCACTGAGCACCCAGCACCCTGAGCACTCAGCACCCATCACCCCGATCACTGAGCACCCAGCACCCTGAGCACTGAGCACCCAGCACCCTGAGCACTAAGCACCCAGCACCCAGAGCACTGAGCACCCAGCACCCTGAGCACTGAGCACCCAGCACCCTGAGTACTGAGCACCCAGCACCCTGAGTACTGAGCACGGAGCACCCTGAGTACTGAGCACCCAGCACCCTGAGTACTGAGCACCCAGCACCCTGAGCACTGAGCACACAGCACCCTGAGTACTGAGCACCCAGCACCCTGAGTACTGAGCACTGATCACCCTGAGCACTGAGCACCCATCACCCCGAGCACTGAGCACCCAGCACCCTGAGTACTGAGCACCCTGAGCACTGAGCACCCTGAGCACTGAGCACTGAGCACCCAGCACCCTGAGTACTGAGCACCCAAAACTCTGAGCACTGAGCACCCAGCACGCTGAGTACTGAGCACTGAGCACACAGCACCCTGAGTACTGAGCACCCAGCACCCCGAGCACTGAGCTCCCAGCGCCCCGAGCACTGAGCACCCAGCACCCTGAGCACTGAGCACTGAGCACACTGAGCACTGAGCACCCAGCACCCCGAGTACTGAGCACTGAGCACCCTGAGTACTGAGCACCCAACACCCAGAGTACTGATCACCCAGCACCCTGAGAACTGAGCACCAAGCACCCTGAGTACTGAGCACCCAGCACCCTGAGTACTGAGCACCCAGCTGCCTGAGCACTGAGCACTGAGCACCCAGCACCTTGAGCACTGAGCACTGACCACCCAGCACCCCGAGCACTGAGCACCCAGCACCCCGAGCACTGAGCACCCAGCGCCCTGAGCACTGAGCACCCAGCACACTGAGCACTGAGCACCCAGCCCCCTGAGTACTGAGCACCCAGCACCATGAGTACTGAGCACCCAGTACCCTGAGTACTGAGCACTCAGCACCCTGAGTACTGAGCACCGAGCACCCCGAGCACTGAGCACCAAGCACCCTGAGCACTGAGCACCCTGAGGACTGAGCACCCAGCACCCTGAGCACTGAGCACCCAGCACCCTGAATACTGAGCACCGATCACCCTGAGCACTGAGCACCCAGCACCGCGAGCACTGAGCACCCAGCACCCTGAGTACTGAGCACCCAGCACCCTGAGCACTGAGCACCCTGCAACCTGAGTACTGAGCACCCTGAGTACTGAGCACCGATCACCCTGAGCACTGAGCACCCAGCACCCTGAGTACTGAGCACCCAGCACCCTGAGCACTGAGCACCCAGCACCCTGAGCACTGAGCACCCAGCACCCTGAGTACTGAGCACCCAGCACCCTGAGCACGGAGCACCCAGGACCCCGAGCACTGAGTACTGAGCACCCAGCATACTGAGTACTGAGCACCGAGCTCCCCGAGCACTGAGCACCCAGCACCCTGAGCACTGAGCACCCAGCACCCTGAGCACTGAGCACCCAGCACCCTGAGTACTGAGCACCCAGCACGCTGAGTACTGAGCACTCAGCACCCTGAGCACTGAGCACCCAGCACCCTGAGTACTGAGCACTGAGCACCCAGCACCCCGAGCACTGAGCACCCAGCACCCCGAGCACTGAGCATGGAGCACCCCGAGGACTGAGCACCCCGCACCCTGAGCACTGAGCATGGAGCACCCCGAGGACTGAGCACCCCGCACCCTGAGCACTGAACACCCAGCACCTTGAGTACTGAGCACGAAGCACCCCGAGCACTGAGCTCCCAGCACCCTGAGTACTGAGCACCCAGCACCCTGAGCACTGAGCACCCAGCACCCTGAGCACTGAGCACCCAGCACCCCGAGCACTGAGCACCCAGCATCCTGAGGACTGAGCACCCAACACCCAGAGTACTGAGCACCCAGCAGCCTGAGAACTGAGCACCCAGCACCCTGAGTACTGAGCACCCAGCACCCTGAGTACTGAGCACCCAGCACCCTGAGCACTGAGCACTGAGCACGCAGCACCCTGAGCACTGAGCACTGACCACCCAGCACCCCGAGAACTGAGCACCCAGCACCCCGAGCACTGAGCACCCAGCACCCTGAGCACTGAGCACCCAGCACCCTGAGCACTGAGCACCCAGCCCCCTGAGTACTGAGCACCCAGCACCATGAGTACTGAGCACCCAGCACCCTGAGTACTGAGCACTCAGCACCCTGAGTACTGAACACCGAGCACCCCGAGCACTGAGCTCCCTGCACCCTGAGCACTGAGCACCCTGAGGACTGAGCACCCAGCAACCTGAGCACTGAGCACCCAGCACCCTGAGTACTGAGCACCGATCACCCTGAGCACTGAGCACCCAGCACCCCGAGCACTGAGCACCCAGCACCCTGAGTACTGAGCACCCAGCACCCTGAGCACTGAGCACCCAGCACCCTGAGTACTGAGCACCCTGAGTACTGAGCAACGATCACCCTGAGCACTGAGCACCCAGCACCCTGAGTACTGAGCACCCAGCACCCTGAGCACTGAGCACCCAGCACCCTGTGCACTGAGCACCCAGCACCCTGAGTACTGAGCACCGAGCACCCTGAGTACTGAGCACCCAGCACCCTGAGTACTGAGCACGCAGCACCCTGAGCACTGAGCACCCAGCACCCTGAGTACTGAGCACCCAGCACCCTGAGTACTGAGCACCCAGCACCCTGAGTACTGAGCACCCAGCACCCTGAGCACTGTGCACCCAGCACCCTGAGTACTGAGCACCGAGCACCCCGAGCACTGAGCAACCAGCACCCTGAGTACTGAGCACTGAGCACCCTGAGTACTAAGCACCGAACACCCTGAGTACTGAGCACCCAGCACCCTGAGGACTGAGCACCCAGCACCCTGAGCACTGAGCACCCAGCACCCTGAGTAATGAGCACCCAGCACCCTGAGTACTGAGCACCGAGCACCCCGAGCACTGAGCAACCAGCACCCTGAGTACTGAGCACTGAGCACCCTGAGTACTAAGCACCGAACACCCTGAGTACTGAGCACCCAGCACCCTGAGGACTGAGCACCCAGCACCCTGAGCACTGAGCACCCAGCACCCTGAGTAATGAGCACCCAGCACCCTGAGTACTGAGCACCCAGCACCATGAGTACTGAGCACCCAGCACCCTGAGTACTGAGCACTCAGCACCCTGAGTACTGAACACCGAGCACCCCGAGCACTGAGCTCCCTGCACCCTGAGCACTGAGCACCCTGAGGACTGAGCACCCAGCAACCTGAGCACTGAGCACCCAGCACCCTGAGTACTGAGCACCGATCACCCTGAGCACTGAGCACCCAGCACCCCGAGCACTGAGCACCCAGCACCCTGAGTACTGAGCACCCAGCACCCTGAGCACTGAGCACCCAGCACCCTGAGTACTGAGCACCCTGAGTACTGAGCAACGATCACCCTGAGCACTGAGCACCCAGCACCCTGAGTACTGAGCACCCAGCACCCTGAGCACTGAGCACCCAGCACCCTGTGCACTGAGCACCCAGCACCCTGAGTACTGAGCACCGAGCACCCTGAGTACTGAGCACCCAGCACCCTGAGTACTGAGCACGCAGCACCCTGAGCACTGAGCACCCAGCACCCTGAGTACTGAGCACCCAGCACCCTGAGTACTGAGCACCCAGCACCCTGAGTACTGAGCACCCAGCACCCTGAGCACTGTGCACCCAGCACCCTGAGTACTGAGCACCGAGCACCCCGAGCACTGAGCAACCAGCACCCTGAGTACTGAGCACTGAGCACCCTGAGTACTAAGCACCGAACACCCTGAGTACTGAGCACCCAGCACCCTGAGGACTGAGCACCCAGCACCCTGAGCACTGAGCACCCAGCACCCTGAGTAATGAGCACCCAGCACCCTGAGTACTGAGCATCCAGCACCCTGAGCACTGAGCACCCAGCACCCCGAGCACTGAGCACCCAGCACCCCGAGCACTGAGCACCCAGCACCCCGAGCACTGAGCACCCAGCACCCCGAGCACTGAGCACCCAGCACCCTGAGCACTGAGCACCCAGCACCCTGAGCACTGAGCACCCAGCACCCTGAGTACTGAGTACTCAGCACCCTGAGCACTGAGCACCCAGCACCCTGAGTACTGATCACCGAGCACCCCGAGCACTGAGCACCCAGCACCCTGAGTACTGATCACCGAGCACCCCGAGCACTGAGCACCCAGCACCCTGAGTACTGAGCACCCAGCACCCTGAGCACTGAGCACCCAGCACCCCGAGCACTGAGCACCCAGCACCCCGAGCACTGAGCACGCAGCACCCCGAGCACTGAGCACTCAGCACCCCGAGCACTGAGCACCCAGCACCCTGAGCACTGAAAACCCAGCACCCTGAGCACTGAGCACCCAGCACCCTGAGTACTGAGTACTCAGCACCCTGAGCACTGAGCACCCAGCACCCTGAGAACTGATCACCGAGCACCCCGAGCACTGAGCACCCAGCACCCTGAGTATTGAGCACCCAGCACCCTGAGCACTGAGCACCGAGCACCCTGAGCACTGAGCACCCAGCACCCTGAGGACTGAGCACCCAGCACCCTGAGCACTGAGCACCCTGAGTACTGAGCACTGAGCACCCTGAGTACTGATCACTGAGCACCCTGAGTACTGAGCCCCCAGCACCCTGAGTACTGAGCACCCAGCACCCCGAGCACTGAGCACCCAGCACCCCGAGAATGAGCACCCAGCACCCTGAGTACTGAGAACCGAGCACCCTGAGTACTGAGCACCCAGCACCCTGAGTACTGAGCCCCCAGCACCCTGAGTACTGAGCACCCAGCACCCCGAGCACTGAGCACCCAGCACCCCGAGAATGAGCACCCAGCACCCTGAGTACTGAGCACCCTGCACCCCGAGCACGGAGCACCCAGGACCCCGAGCACTGAGTACTGAGCACCCAGCACCCTGAGTACTGAGCACCGAGCTCCCCGAGCACTGAGCACCCAGCACCCTGAGCACTGAGCACCCAGCACCCTGAGCACTGAGCACCCAGCACCCTCAGTACTGAGCACCCAGCACGCTGAGTACTGAGCACTCAGCACCCTGAGCACTGAGCACCCAGCCCCCTGAGTACTGAGCACTGAGCACCCAGCACCCTGTGTACTGAGCACTGAGCACCCTGATTACTAAGCACCCAGCACCCTGAGTACTGAGCACCCAGGACCCTGAGCACTGAGCACCGAGCACCCCGAGCACTGAGCACCCAGCACCCTGAGCACTCAGCACCCATCACCCCGATCACTGAGCACCCAGCACCCTGAGCACTGAGCACCCAGCACCCTGAGCACTAAGCACCCAGCACCCAGAGCACTGAGCACCCAGCACCCTGAGCACTGAGCACCCAACACCCTGAGTACTGAGCACCCAGCACCCTGAGTACTGAGCACGGAGCACCCTGAGTACTGAGCACCCAGCACCCTGAGTACTGAGCACCCAGCACCCTGAGCACTGAGCACACAGCACCCTGAGTACTGAGCACCCAGCACCCTGAGTACTGAGCACTGATCACCCTGAGCACTGAGCACCCAGCACCCCGAGCACTGAGCACCCAGCACCCTGAGTACTGAGCACCTAGCACCCTGAGCACTGAGCACCGAGCACCCTGAGTACTGAACACCCAGCACCCTGAGCACTGAGCACTGAGCACCCAGCACCCTGAGCACTGAGCACTGAGCACCCAGCACCCCGAGCACTGAGCACCCAGCACCCTGAGCACCCAGCACCCTGAGCACTGAGCACCCTGAGCACTGAGCACCCTGAGCACTGAGCACTGAGCACCCAGCACCCTGAGTACTGAGCACCCAACACTCTGAGCACTGAGCACCCAGCACGCTGAGTACTGAGCACTGAGCACACAGCACCCTGAGCACTGAGCACCCAGCACCCTGAGCACTGAGCACTGAGCACCCAGCACCCCGAGCACTGAGCACCCAGCACCCTGAGCACCCAGGACCCTGAGCACTGAGCACCCTGAGTACTGAGCACCCAGCACCCTGAGCACTGAGCACACAGCACCCTGAGTACTGAGCACCCTGAGTACTGAGCACCGATCACCCTGAGCACTGAGCACCCAGCACCCTGAGTACTGAGCACACAGCACCCTGAGCTCTGAGCACCCAGCACCCTGAGCACTGAGCACCCAGCACCCTGAGTACTGAGCACCCAGAACCCTGAGTACTGAGTACAAAGCACCCTGAGCACTGAGCACCCAGCACCCTGAGTACTGAGCACCGAGCACCCTGAGCACTGAGCACCCAGCACCCTGAGTACTGAGCACACAGCACCCTGAGCACTGAGCACCCAGCACCCTGAGCACTGAGCACCCAGCACCCTGAGTACTGAGCACCCAGAACCCTGAGTACTGAGTACAAAGCACCCTGAGCACTGAGCACCCAGCACCCTGAGTACTGAGCACCGAGCACCCTGAGCACTGAGCACCCAGCACCCTGAGTACTGAGCCCCCAGCCCCCTGAGTACTGAGCACCCAGCACCCTGAGTACGGAGCACCCAGCACCCTGAGTACTGAGCACCCAGCACCCTGAGTATTGAGCACCGAGCACCCCGAGCACTGAGCAACCAGCACCCTGAGTACTGAGCACTGAGCACCCTGAGTACTAAGCACCGAACACCCTGAGTACTGAGCACCCAGCACCCTGAGGACTGAGCACCCAGCACCCTGAGCACTGAGCACCCAGCACCCTGAGTAATGAGCACCCAGCACCCTGAGTACTGAGCACCCAGCACCCTGAGCACTGAGCACCCAGCACCCCGAGCACTGAGCACCCAGCACCCTGAGTACTGAGTACTCAGCACCCTGAGCACTGAGCACCCAGCACCCTGAGTACTGATCACCGAGCACCCCGAGCACTGAGCACCCAGCACCCTGAGCACTGAGCACCCAGCACCCTGAATAATGAGCACCCAGCACCCTGAGTACTGATCACCGAGCACCCCGAGCACTGAGCACCCAGCACCCTGAGTACTGAGCACCCAGCACCCTGAATACTGAGCACCCAGCACCCTGAGTACTGAGCACCCAGCACCCTGCGCACTGAGCACAAAGCACGCTGAGTACTGAGCACTGAACACCCTGAGTACTGAGCACCGAGGACCCTGAGCACTGAGCACCCAGCACGCTGAGTACTGAGCACTGAGCACCCTGAGTACTGAGCACCTAGCACCCTGAGTACTGAGCACCCAGCACCCTGAGCACTGAGCAGCCAGCACCCTCAGCACTGAGCACCCAGCACCCCGAGCACTGAGCACCAAGCACCCTGAGCACTGAGCACCCAGCACCCCGAGTACTGAGCACCGAGCACCCCGAGCTCTGAGCACCCAGCAGCCTGAGTACTGAGCACCCAGTACCCTGAGTACTGAGCACCCCGAGTACTGATCACCCAGCACCCCGAGCACTGAGCACCCAGCACCCTGAGTACTGAGAACAGATCACCCCGAGCACGGAGCACCCAGGACCCCGAGCACTGAGTACTGAGCACCCAGCACCCTGAGTACTGAGCACCGAGCTCCCCGAGCACTGAGCACCCAGCACCCTGAGCACTGAGCACCCAGCACCCTGAGCACTGAACACCCAGCACCCTGAGTACTGAGCACCCAGCACGCTGAGTACTGAGCACTCAGCACCCTGAGCACTGAGCACCCAGCACCCTGAGTACTGAGCACTGAGCACCCAGCACCCTGAGCACTGAGCACCCAGCACCCTGAGTACTGAGCACCCAGCACCCTGAGTACTGAGCACCGAGCACCCTGAGTACTGAGCACCGAGCACCCTGAGTACTGAGCATCCAGCACCCTGAGCACTGAGCACCCAGCACCCTGAGTACTGAGCACCCAGCACCCTGAGTACTGAGCACCCAGCACCCCGAGCACTGAGCACCCAGCACCCTGAGTACTGAGCACCTAGCACCCCGAGCACTGAGCACCCAGCACCCTGAGCACTGAGCACAAAGCACGCTGAGTACTGAGCACACTGAGTACTGAGCATAGAGGACCCTGAGCACTGAGCACCCAGCACCCTGAGCACTGAGCACCCAGCACCCCGAGAATGAGCACCCAGCACCCTGAGTACTGAGAACCGAGCACCCTGAGTACTGAGCACCCAGCACGCTGAGCACTGAGCACCCAGCACCCCGAGTACTGAGCACCCAGCACCCCGAGCACTGAGCACCCAGCACCACGAGAATGAGCACCCAGCACCCTGAGAACTGAGCACCCAGCACCCTGAGTAATGAGCACCCAGCACCCCGAGCACTGAGCACCCTGAATACTGAGCACCCAGCACCCTGAGTACTGTGCACTAAGCACCCAGAGCGCTGAGCACCCAGGACCCCGAGCACTGAGTACTGAGCACCCAGCACCCTGAGTACTGAGCACCGAGCTCCCCGAGCACTGAGCACCCTGAGTACTGAGCACCCAGCACCCTGAGTACTGAGCACCCAGCACCCTGAGCACTGAGCACACAGCACCCTGAGTACTGAGCACCCAGCACCACGAGCACTGAGCACACAGCACCCTGAGTACTGAGCACCCTGAGGACTGAGCACCGATCACCATGAGCACTGAGAACCCAGCACCCTGAGTACTGAGCACCCAGCACCCTGAGCACTGAGCACCCAGCACCCTGAGTACTGAGCAGAGAGCACCCTGATCACTGAGCACCCAGCACCCTGAGTACTGAGCACGCAGCACCCTGAGTACTGAGCACCGAGCACCCCGAGTACTGAGCACCCAGCACCCTGAGCACTCAGCACCCAGCACACCGAGCACTGAGCACCCAGCACCCTGAGTACTGAGCTCCCAGCACCCCGAGCCCTGAGCACCCAGCACCCTGAGTACTGAGCACCCTGAGTACTGAGCACCGATCACCCTGAGCACTGAGCACCCAACACCCTGAGTACTGAGCACCCACCGTACTGAGCACTGAGCACACTGAGCACTGAGCACCCAGCACCCTGAGTACTGAGCACCGAGCACCCTGAGCACTGAGCACCCAGCACCCTGAGTACTGAGCACCGAGCACCCCGAGCACTGAGCACCCAGCGCCCCGAGCACTGAGCACTGAGCACCCCGAGTACTGAGCACCCAGCACCCCGAGCACTGAGCACCCAGCACCCTGAGCACTGAGCACCCAGCACCCTGAGTACTGAGCACTGAGCTCCCCGAGTACTGAGCACCCACCACCCCGTGCACTGAGCACCGAGGACACCGAGCACTGAGCACCCAGCACCCCGAGCACTGAGCACCCAGCACCCTGAGCACTGAGCACCCAGCACCCTGAGCACTGAGCACCCAGCACCCCGAGCACTAAGCACCCAGCAACCCGAGCACTGAGCACCCAGCACCCCGAGCACTGAGCACCCAGCACCCTGAGTACTGAGCACCCAGCACCCTGAGTACTCAGCACCCAGCACCCTGAGCACTGAGCAACCAGCACCCTGAGTACTGAGCACCCTGCACCCCAAGCACTAAGCACCCTGAGAACTGAGCACCCAGCACCCCAAGCACTGAGCACCCTGAGTACTGAGCACCCAGCACCCTGATTAATGAGCACCCAGCACCCCGAGAACTGAGCACCCAGCACCCTGAGTATTGAGCACCGAGCACCCTGAGTACTGAGCACCCAGCACCCTGAGTACTGAGCACCCAGTGTACTGAGCACCGAGCACCCAGCACCCTGAGTACTGAGCACCCAGCCCCCTGAGCACTGAGCACCCAGCACCCTGAGTACTGAGCACCGAGCACCCTGAGTACTGAGCACCCAGCACCCCGAGCACTGAGCACCCAGCACCCCGAGCACTGAGCACCCAGCACCCTGAGCACTGAGCACCCTGAGTACTGAGCACTGAGCACCCTGAGTACTGAGCACCCAGCACCCTGAGTATTGAGCACCCAGCAACCTGAGCACTGAGCACCGAGCACCCTGAGCACTGAGCACCAAGCACCCTGAGTACTGAGCACCCTGAGTACTGAGCACACAACACCGTGAGCACTGAGCACCCAGCACCCCGAGCACTGAGCTCCCAGCACCCTGAGCACTGAGCACCCTGAGTACTGAGCACTGAGCACCCTGAGTACTGAGCACTGAGCACCCTGAGTACTGAGCACCCAGCACCCTGAGTACTGAGCACCCAGCACCCTGAGCAATGAGCACCCGGAGTACTGAGCACCCAGCACCCTGAGTACTAAGCACCGAGCACCCTGAGTACTGAGCACCCAGTACCCTGAGCACTGAACACACAGCACCCTGAGTACTGAGCACCCCGAGCATTGAGCACCCAGCACCCTGAGCACTGAGGACCCAGCACCCTGAGTACTGAGCACCCAGCACCCTGAGCACTGAGCACCCAGCACCCTGAGTACTGAGCACCCAGCACCCTGAGCACTGAGCACCCAGCACCCTGAGTAATGAGCACTGAGCACCCAGCACCCCGAGCACTGAGCACTCAGCACCCTGTGTACTGAGCACTGAGTACCCAGCACCCCGAGCACTGAGCACCCAGCACCCTGAGCACTGAGCACCCTGAGTACTGAGCACCCAGCACCCTGAGCACTGAGCACCCAGCACCCTGAGCACTGAGCACCCAGCACCCAGAGCACTGAGCACCCTGAGTACTGAGCACTGAGCACCCTGAGCACTGAGAACCGAGCACCCTGAGTGCTGAGCACTGAGCACCCTGACCACTGAGCACCCAGAACCCTGAGTACTGAGCACCCAGCACCCTGAGCACTGAGGACGGAGCACCCTGAGTACTAAGCACAAAGCACCCTGAGTACTGAGCACCCAGCACCCTGAGCACTGAGCACCCAGCACACTGAGTACTGAGCACTGAGCACCCTGAGTACTGAGCACCGAGCACCCTGAGCACTGAGCACCCAGCACGCTGAGTACTGAGCACTGAGCACCCTGATTAATGAGCACCCAGCACCCCGAGAACTGAGCACCCAGCACCCTGAGTATTGAGCACCGAGCACCCTGAGTACTGAGCACCCAGCACCCTGAGTACTGAGCACCCAGTGTACTGAGCAACGAGGACCTAGCACCCTGAGTACTGAGCACCCAGCACCCTGAGGACCGAGCACCCAGCACCCTGAGTACTGAGCACCGAGCACCCTGAGTACTGAGCACCCAGCACCCCGAGCACTGAGCACCCAGCACCCCGAGCACTGAGCACCCAGCACACCGAGCACTCAGCACCCAGCACCCCGAGCACTGAGCACCCAGCACACCGAGCACTGAGCACCCAGCACCCCGAGCACCGAGCACCATGAGTACTAAGCACCGAGCACCCTGAGCACTGAGCACCCAGCACCCTGAGCACTGAGCACCCAGCACCCTGAGTACTGAGCCCCCAGCACCCCGAGCACTGAGCACCCAGCACCGTGAGTACTGAGCACCCAGCACCCTGAGCACTGAGCACCGAGCACCCTGAGCACTGAGCACCCAGCACCCTGAGGACTGAGTACCCAGCACCCCGAGCACTGAGCACCCAGCACCCTGAGCACTGAGCACCCTTATTACTGAGCACTGAGCACCCTGAGTACTGAGCACCCAGCACCCTGAGTATTGAGCACCCAGCAACCTGAGCACTGAGCACCAAGCACCCTGAGCACTGAGCACCCAGCACCCTGAGCACTGAGCACCCAGCACCCTGAGCACTTAGCACCCTGAGGACTGAGCACCCAGCACCCTGAGTACTGAGCACCCAGCACCCTGAGTACTGAGCACCCAGCATCCTGAGTACTGAGCACCCTGAGTACTGAGCACCCAGCACCCCGAGCACTGAGCACCCAGCATCCTGAGTACTGTGCAACCTGAGTACTGAGCACCCAGCAACCTGAGTACTTAGCACCCAGCACCTGAGCACTTAGCACCCAGCACCCTGAGTACTGAGCACCGAGCACTCCGAGTACTGAGCACCCAGCACCCCGAGCACTGAGCACCCAGCACCCTGAGCACTGAGCACCCAGCACCCCAAGCACTGAGCACCCAGCACCCTGAGTACTGAGTACTGAGCACCCTGTGTACTGAGCACCCAGCATCCTGAGCACTGAGCACCCGGCACCCTGAGTACTGAGCACCGACCACCCCGAGCACTGAGCACGCAGCACCCTGAGTACTGAGCACCCAGCACTAAAAGTACTGAGCACCGAGCACCCTGAGCACTGAGCACCGAGCACCCCGAGCACTGAGCACCCAGCACCCTGAGTACTGAGCACCCAGCAAAAAGTGTACTGAGCAGCGAGCACCCTGAGCACTGAGCACCCAGCACCCTGAGTAATGAGCACCCAGCACCCCGAGTACTGAGCACCCAGCACCCCGAGCACTGAGCACCCAGCACCCTGAGTACTGAGCACCCAGCACCCTGAGCACTGAGCACAAAGCACACTGAGTACTGAGCACCCTGAGTACTGAGCATAGAGGACCCTGAGCACTGAGCACCCAGCACCCTGAGCACTGAGCACCCAGCACACCGAGAATGAGCACCCATCACTCTGAGTACTGAGAACCGAGCACCCTGAGTACTGAGGACGCAGCACGCTGAGCACTGAGCACCCAGCACCCCGAGTACTGAGCACCCAGCACCCCGAGCACTGAGCACCCAGCACCACGAGAATGAGCACCCAGCACCCTGAGTACTGAGCACCCAGCACCCTGAGTACTGAGCACCCTGAGTACTGAGCACCGATCACCCTGAGCACTGAGCACCCAACACCCTGAGTACTGAGCACCCAACGTACTGAGCACCGAGCACACTGAGCACTGAGCACCCAGCACCCTGAGTACTGAGCACCGAGCACCCTGAGCACTGAGCACCCAGCACCCTGAGTACTGAGCACCGAGCACCCCGAGCACTGAGCACCCAGCGCCCCGAGCACTGAGCACCCAGCACCCCGAGCACTGAGCACCCAGCACCCGTAGCACTGAGGACCCAGCACCCCGAGCAATGAGCACCCAGCACCCTGAGTACTGAGCACCCAGCACCCCGAGTACTGAGCACCCAGCAACCTGAGCACCGAGCACCCAGCACCCCGAGCACTGAGCACCCAGCACCCTGAGCACTGAGCACCCAGCACTCTGAGTACTGAGCACTGAGCTCCCCGAGTACTGAGCACCCACCACCCCGAGCACTGAGCACCGAGGACACCGAGCACTGAGCAACCAGCACCCCGAGCACTGAGCACCCAGCACCCTGAGCACTGAGCACCCAGCACCCTGAGCACTGAGCACCCAGCACCCCGAGCACTAAGCACCCAGCAACCCGAGCACTGAGCACCCAGCACCCCGAGCACTGAGCACACAGCACCCTGAGTACTGAGCACCCAGCACCCTGAGTACTCAGCACCCAGCACCCTGAGCACTGAGCAACCAGCACCCTGAGTACTGAGCACCCTTCACCCCAAGCACTGAGCACCCTGAGAACTGAGCACCCAGCACCCCAAGCACTGAGAACCCTGAGTACTGAGCACCCAGCACCCTGATTAATGAGCACCCAGCACCCCGAGAACTGAGCACCCAGCACCCTGAGTATTGAGCACCGAGCACCCTGAGTACTGAGCACCCAGCACCCTGAGTACTGAGCACCCAGTGTACTGAGCACCGAGCACCCAGCACCCTGAGTACTGAGCACCCAGCACCCTGAGCACTGAGCACCCAGCACCCTGAGTACTGAGCACCGAGCACCCTGAGTACTGAGCAACCAGCACCCCGAGCACTGAGCACCCAGGACCCCGAGCACTGAGCACCCAGCACCCTGAGCACTGAGCACAGTGAGTACTGAGCACAGAGCACCCTGAGTACTGAGCACCCAGCACCCTGAGTATTGAGCACCCAGCAACCTGAGCACTGAGCACCAAGCACCCTGAGCACTGAGCACCAAGCACCCTGAGTACTGAGCACCCTGAGTACTGAGCACACAGCACCGTGAGCACTGAGCACCCAGCACCCCGAGCACTGAGCACCCAGCACCCTGAGCACTGAGCACCCTGAGTACTGAGCACTGAACACCCTGAGTACTGAGCACTGAGCACCCTGAGTACTGAGCACCCAGCACCCTGAGTACTGAGCACCCAGCACCCTGAGCACTGAGCACACTGAGCACTGAGCACCCAGCACCCTGAGTACTGAGCACCGAGCACCCTGAGCACTGAGCACCCAGCACCCTGAGTACTGAGCACCGAGCACCCCGAGCACTGAGCACCCAGCGCCCCGAGCACTGAGCACTGAGCACCCCGAGTACGGAGCACCCAGCACCCCGAGCACTGAGCACCCAGCACCCTGAGCACTGAGCACCCAGCACCCTGAGTACTGAGCACTGAGCTCCCCGAGTACTGAGCACCCACCACCCCGTGCACTGAGCACCGAGGACACCGAGCACTGAGCACCCAGCACCCCGAGCACTGAGCACCCAGCACCCTGAGCACTGAGCACCCAGCACCCTGAGCACTGAGCACCCAGCACCCCGAGCACTAAGCACCCAGCAACCCGAGCACTGAGCACCCAGCACCCCGAGCACTGAGCACCCAGCACCCTGAGTACTGAGCACCCAGCACCCTGAGTACTCAGCACCCAGCACCCTGAGCACTGAGCAACCAGCACCCTGAGTACTGAGCACCCTGCACCCCAAGCACTAAGCACCCTGAGAACTGAGCACCCAGCACCCCAAGCACTGAGCACCCTGAGTACTGAGCACCCAGCACCCTGATTAATGAGCACCCAGCACCCCGAGAACTGAGCACCCAGCACCCTGAGTATTGAGCACCGAGCACCCTGAGTACTGAGCACCCAGCACCCTGAGTACTGAGCACCCAGTGTACTGAGCACCGAGCACCCAGCACCCTGAGTACTGAGCACCCAGCCCCCTGAGCACTGAGCACCCAGCACCCTGAGTACTGAGCACCGAGCACCCTGAGTACTGAGCACCCAGCACCCCGAGCACTGAGCACCCAGCACCCCGAGCACTGAGCACCCAGCACCCTGAGCACTGAGCACCCTGAGTACTGAGCACTGAGCACCCTGAGTACTGAGCACCCAGCACCCTGAGTATTGAGCACCCAGCAACCTGAGCACTGAGCACCGAGCACCCTGAGCACTGAGCACCAAGCACCCTGAGTACTGAGCACCCTGAGTACTGAGCACACAGCACCGTGAGCACTGAGCACCCAGCACCCCGAGCACTGAGCTCCCAGCACCCTGAGCACTGAGCACCCTGAGTACTGAGCACTGAGCACCCTGAGTACTGAGCACTGAGCACCCTGAGTACTGAGCACCCAGCACCCTGAGTACTGAGCACCCAGCACCCTGAGCAATGAGCACCCGGAGTACTGAGCACCCAGCACCCTGAGTACTAAGCACCGAGCACCCTGAGTACTGAGCACCCAGTACCCTGAGCACTGAACACACAGCACCCTGAGTACTGAGCACCCCGAGCATTGAGCACCCAGCACCCTGAGCACTGAGGACCCAGCACCCTGAGTACTGAGCACCCAGCACCCTGAGCACTGAGCACCCAGCACCCTGAGTACTGAGCACCCAGCACCCTGAGCACTGAGCACCCAGCACCCTGAGTAATGAGCACTGAGCACCCAGCACCCCGAGCACTGAGCACTCAGCACCCTGTGTACTGAGCACTGAGTACCCAGCACCCCGAGCACTGAGCACCCAGCACCCTGAGCACTGAGCACCCTGAGTACTGAGCACCCAGCACCCTGAGCACTGTGCACCCAGCACCCTGAGCACTGAGCACCCAGCACCCAGAGCACTGAGCACCCTGAGTACTGAGCACTGAGCACCCTGAGCACTGAGAACCGAGCACCCTGAGTGCTGAGCACTGAGCACCCTGACCACTGAGCACCCAGAACCCTGAGTACTGAGCACCCAGCACCCTGATCACTGAGGACGGAGCACCCTGAGTACTAAGCACAAAGCACCCTGAGTACTGAGCACCCAGCACCCTGAGCACTGAGCACCCAGCACACTGAGTACTGAGCACTGAGCACCCTGAGTACTGAGCACCGAGCACCCTGAGCACTGAGCACCCAGCACGCTGAGTACTGAGCACTGAGCACCCTGATTAATGAGCACCCAGCACCCCGAGAACTGAGCACCCAGCACCCTGAGTATTGAGCACCGAGCACCCTGAGTACTGAGCACCCAGCACCCTGAGTACTGAGCACCCAGTGTACTGAGCACCGAGGACCCAGCACCCTGAGTACTGAGCACCCAGCACCCTGAGCACCGAGCACCCAGCACCCTGAGTACTGAGCACCGAGCACCCTGAGTACTGAGCACCCAGCACCCCGAGCACTGAGCACCCAGCACCCCGAGCACTGAGCACCCAGCACACCGAGCACTCAGCACCCAGCACCCCGAGCACTGAGCACCCAGCACACCGAGCACTGAGCACCCAGCACCCCGAGCACCGAGCACCATGAGTACTAAGCACCGAGCACCCTGAGCACTGAGCACCCAGCACCCTGAGCACTGAGCACCCAGCACCCTGAGTACTGAGCCCCCAGCACCCCGAGCACTGAGCACCCAGCACCGTGAGTACTGAGCACCCAGCACCCTGAGCACTGAGCACCGAGCACCCTGAGCACTGAGCACCCAGCACCCTGAGGACTGAATACCCAGCACCCCGAGCACTGAGCACCCAGCACCCTGAGCACTGAGCACCCTGATTACTGAGCACTGAGCACCCTGAGTACTGAGCACCCAGCACCCTGAGTATTGAGCACCCAGCAACCTGAGCACTGAGCACCAAGCACCCTGAGCACTGAGCACCCAGCACCCTGAGCACTGAGCACCCAGCACCCTGAGCACTTAGCACCCTGAGGACTGAGCACCCAGCACCCTGAGTACTGAGCACCCAGCACCCTGAGTACTGAGCACCCAGCATCCTGAGTACTGAGCACCCTGAGTACTGAGCACCCAGCACCCCGAGCACTGAGCACCCAGCATCCTGAGTACTGTGCAACCTGAGTACTGAGCACCCAGCAACCTGAGTACTTAGCACCCAGCACCTGAGCACTTAGCACCCAGCACCCTGAGTACTGAGCACCGAGCACTCCGAGTACTGAGCACCCAGCACCCCGAGCACTGAGCACCCAGCACCCTGAGCACTGAGCACCCAGCACCCCAAGCACTGAGCACCCAGCACCCTGAGTACTGAGTACTGAGCACCCTGAGTACTGAGCACCCAGCATCCTGAGCACTGAGCACCCGGCACCCTGAGTACTGAGCACCGACCACCCCGAGCACTGAGCACGCAGCACCCTGAGTACTGAGCACCCAGCACTAAAAGTACTGAGCACCGAGCATCCTGAGCACTGAGCACCGAGCACCCCGAGCACTGAGCACCCAGCACCCTGAGTACTGAGCACCCAGCAAAAAGTGTACTGAGCAGCGAGCACCCTGAGCACTGAGCACCCAGCACCCTGAGTAATGAGCACCCAGCACCCCGAGTACTGAGCACCCAGCACCCCGAGCACTGAGCACACAGCACCCTGAGTACTGAGCACCCAGCACCCTGAGCACTGAGCACAAAGCACACTGAGTACTGAGCACCCTGAGTACTGAGCATAGAGGACCCTGAGCACTGAGCACCCAGCACCCTGAGCACTGAGCACCCAGCACACCGAGAATGAGCACCCATCACTCTGAGTACTGAGAACCGAGCACCCTGAGTACTGAGGACGCAGCACGCTGAGCACTGAGCACCCAGCACCCCGAGTACTGAGCACCCAGCACCCCGAGCACTGAGCACCCAGCACCACGAGAATGAGCACCCAGCACCCTGAGTACTGAGCACCCAGCACCCTGAGTACTGAGCACCCTGAGTACTGAGCACCGATCACCCTGAGCACTGAGCACCCAACACCCTGAGTACTGAGCACCCAACGTACTGAGCACCGAGCACACTGAGCACTGAGCACCCAGCACCCTGAGTACTGAGCACCGAGCACCCTGAGCACTGAGCACCCAGCACCCTGAGTACTGAGCACCGAGCACCCCGAGCACTGAGCACCCAGCGCCCCGAGCACTGAGCACCCAGCACCCCGAGCACTGAGCACCCAGCACCCGTAGCACTGAGGACCCAGCACCCCGAGCAATGAGCACCCAGCACCCTGAGTACTGAGCACCCAGCACCCCGAGTACTGAGCACCCAGCAACCTGAGCACCGAGCACCCAGCACCCCGAGCACTGAGCACCCAGCACCCTGAGCACTGAGCACCCAGCACTCTGAGTACTGAGCACTGAGCTCCCCGAGTACTGAGCACCCACCACCCCGAGCACTGAGCACCGAGGACACCGAGCACTGAGCAACCAGCACCCCGAGCACTGAGCACCCAGCACCCTGAGCACTGAGCACCCAGCACCCTGAGCACTGAGCACCCAGCACCCCGAGCACTAAGCACCCAGCAACCCGAGCACTGAGCACCCAGCACCCCGAGCACTGAGCACACAGCACCCTGAGTACTGAGCACCCAGCACCCTGAGTACTCAGCACCCAGCACCCTGAGCACTGAGCAACCAGCACCCTGAGTACTGAGCACCCTTCACCCCAAGCACTGAGCACCCTGAGAACTGAGCACCCAGCACCCCAAGCACTGAGAACCCTGAGTACTGAGCACCCAGCACCCTGATTAATGAGCACCCAGCACCCCGAGAACTGAGCACCCAGCACCCTGAGTATTGAGCACCGAGCACCCTGAGTACTGAGCACCCAGCACCCTGAGTACTGAGCACCCAGTGTACTGAGCACCGAGCACCCAGCACCCTGAGTACTGAGCACCCAGCACCCTGAGCACTGAGCACCCAGCACCCTGAGTACTGAGCACCGAGCACCCTGAGTACTGAGCAACCAGCACCCCGAGCACTGAGCACCCAGCACCCCGAGCACTGAGCACCCAGCACCCTGAGCACTGAGCACCCTGAGTACTGAGCACAGAGCACCCTGAGTACTGAGCACCCAGCACCCTGAGTATTGAGCACCCAGCAACCTGAGCACTGAGCACCAAGCACACTGAGCACTGAGCACCAAGCACCCTGAGTACTGAGCACCCTGAGTACTGAGCACACAGCACCGTGAGCACTGAGCACCCAGCACCCCGAGCACTGAGCACCCAGCACCCTGAGCACTGAGCACCCTGAGTACTGAGCACTGAACACCCTGAGTACTGAGCACTGAGCACCCTGAGTACTGAGCACCCAGCACCCTGAGTACTGAGCACCCAGCACCCTGAGCAATAAGCACCCGGAGTACTGAGCACCCAGCACCCTGAGTACTAAGCACCGAGCACCCTGAGTACTGAGCACCCAGTACCCTGAGCACTGAACACACAGCACCCTGAGTACTGAGCACCCTGAGCATTGAGCACCCAGCACCCTGAGCACTGAGGACCCAGCACCCTGAGTACTGAGCACCCAGCACCCTGAGCACTGAGCACCCAGCACCCTGAGTACTGAGCACCCAGCACCCTGAGCACTGAGCACTCTGAGTAATGAGCACTGAGCACCCAGCACCCCGAGCACTGAGCACTCAGCACCCTGTGTACTGAGCACTGAGTACCCAGCACCCCGAGCACTGAGCACCCAGCACCCTGAGCACTGAGCACCCTGAGTACTGAGCACCCTGAGCACTGAGCACCCAGCACCCTGAGCACTGAGCACCCAGCACCCAGAGCACTGAGCACCCTGAGTACTGAGCACTGAGCACCCTGAGCACTGAGCACCGAGCACCCTGAGTGCTGAGCACTGAGCACCCTGACCACTGAGCACCCAGCACCCTGAGTACTGAGCACCCAGCACCCTGAGCACTGAGGACCGAGCACCCTGAGTACTAAGCACAAAGCACCCTGAGTACTGAGCACCCAGCACCCTGAGCACTGAGCACCCAGCACACTGAGTACTGAGCACTGAGCACCCTGAGTACTGAGCACCGAGCACCCTGAGCACTGAGCACCCAGCACGCTGAGTACTGAGCACTGAGCACCCTGATTAATGAGCACCCGGCACCCCGAGAACTGAGCACCCAGCACCCTGAGTATTGAGCACCGAGCACACTGAGTACTGAGCACCCAGCACCCTGAGTACTGAGCACCCAGTGTACTGAGCACCGAGCACCCAGCTTCCTGAGTACTGAGCACCCAGCACCCTGAGCACTGAGCACCCAGCACCCTGAGTACTGAGCACCGAGCACCCTGAGTACTGAGCACCCAGCACCCCGAGCACTGAGCACCCAGCACCCCGAGCACTGAGCACCCAGCACACCGAGCACTCAGCACACAGCACCCCGAGCACTGAGCACCCAGCACACCGAGCACTGAGCACCCAGCACCCCGAGCACCGAGCACCATGAGTACTAAGCACCGAGCACCCTGAGCACTGAGCACCCTGCACCCTGAGCACTGAGCACCCAGCACCCTGAGTACTGAGCCCCCAGCACCCCGAGCACTGAGCACCCAGCACCGTGAGTACTGAGCACCCAGCACCCTGAGCACTGAGCACCGAGCACCCTGAGCACTGAGCACCCAGCACCCTGAGGACTGAGTACCCAGCACCCCGAGCACTGAGCACCCAGCACCCTGAACACTGAGCTCCCTGATTACTGAGCACTGAGCACCCTGAGTACTGAGCACCCAGCACCCTGAGTATTGAGCACCCAGCAACCTGAGCACTGAGCACCGAGCACCCTGAGCACAGAGCACCCAGCACCCTGAGCACTGAGCACCCAGCACCCTGAGCACTTAGCACCCTGAGGACTGAGCACGCAGCACCCTGAGTACTGAGCACCCAGCACCCTGAGTACTGAGCACCCAGCACCCCGAGCACTGAGCACCCAGCACCCTGAGCACTGAGAACTGAGCACCCAGCACCCCGAGCACTGAGCACCCAGCACCCTGAGCACCCAGCACCCTGAGCACTGAGCACCCTGAGCACTGTGCACCCTCAGCACTGAGCACTGAGCACCCAGCACCCTGAGTACTGAGCACCCAACACTCTGAGCACTGAGCACCCAGCACGCTGAGTACTGAGCACTGAGCACACAGCACCCTGAGTACTGAGCACCCAGCACCCCGAGCACTGAGCACCCAGCGCCCCGAGCACTGAGCACCCAGCACCCTGAGCACTGAGCACTGAGCACACTGAGCACTGAGCACCCAGCACCCCGAGTACTGAGCACTGAGAACCCTGAGTACTGAGCACCCAACACCCAGAGTACTGATCACCCAGCACCCTGAGAACTGAGCACCCAGCACCCTGAGTACTGAGCACCCAGCACCCTGAGTACTGAGCACCCAGCACCCTGAGCACTGAGCACTGAGCACCCAGCACACTGAGCACTGAGCACTGAGCAACCAGCCCCCTGAGTACTGAGCACCCAGCACCATGAGTACTGAGCACCCAGCACCCTGAGCACTGAGCACCCTGAGGACTGAGCACCCAGCACCCTGAGCACTGAGCACCCAGCACACTGAGTACTGAGCACCGATCACCCTGAGCACTGAGCACCCAGCACCCCGAGCACTGAGCACCCAGCACCCCGAGCACTGAGCACCCAGCACCCCGAGCACTGAGCACCCAGCACCCCGAGCACTGAGCACCCAGCACCCTGAGCACTGAAAACCCAGCACCCTGAGCACTGAGCACCCAGCACCCTGAGTACTGAGTACTCAGCACCCGGAGCACTGAGCACCCAGCACCCTGAGTACTGAGCACCAAGCACCCTGAGCACTGAGCACCCAGCACCCTGAGTACTGAGCTCCCTGAGTACTGAGCACCGACCACCCCGAGCACTGAGCACGCAGCACCCTGAGTACTGAGCACCCAGCACTAAAAGTACTGAGCACCGAGCATCCTGAGCACTGAGCACCGAGCACCCCGAGCACTGAGCACCCAGCACCCTGAGTACTGAGCACCCAGCAAAAAGTGTACTGAGCAGCGAGCACCCTGAGCACTGAGCACCCAGCACCCTGAGTAATGAGCACCCAGCACCCCGAGTACTGAGCACCCAGCACCCCGAGCACTGAGCAAACAGCACCCTGAGTACTGAGCACCCAGCACCCTGAGCACTGAGCACAAAGCACACTGAGTACTGAGCACCCTGAGTACTGAGCATAGAGGACCCTGAGCACTGAGCACCCAGCACCCTGAGCACTGAGCACCCAGCACACCGAGAATGAGCACCCATCACTCTGAGTACTGAGAACCGAGCACCCTGAGTACTGAGGACGCAGCACGCTGAGCACTGAGCACCCAGCACCCCGAGTACTGAGCACCCAGCACCCCGAGCACTGAGCACCCAGCACCACGAGAATGAGCACCCAGCACCCTGAGTACTGAGCACCCAGCACCCTGAGTACTGAGCACCCTGAGTACTGAGCACCGATCACCCTGAGCACTGAGCACCCAACACCCTGAGTACTGAGCACCCAACGTACTGAGCACCGAGCACACTGAGCACTGAGCACCCAGCACCCTGAGTACTGAGCACCGAGCACCCTGAGCACTGAGCACCCAGCACCCTGAGTACTGAGCACCGAGCACCCCGAGCACTGAGCACCCAGCGCCCCGAGCACTGAGCACCCAGCACCCCGAGCACTGAGCACCCAGCACCCGTAGCACTGAGGACCCAGCACCCCGAGCAATGAGCACCCAGCACCCTGAGTACTGAGCACCCAGCACCCCGAGTACTGAGCACCCAGCAACCTGAGCACCGAGCACCCAGCACCCCGAGCACTGAGCACCCAGCACCCTGAGCACTGAGCACCCAGCACTCTGAGTACTGAGCACTGAGCTCCCCGAGTACTGAGCACCCACCACCCCGAGCACTGAGCACCGAGGACACCGAGCACTGAGCAACCAGCACCCCGAGCACTGAGCACCCAGCACCCTGAGCACTGAGCACCCAGCACCCTGAGCACTGAGCACCCAGCACCCCGAGCACTAAGCACCCAGCAACCCGAGCACTGAGCACCCAGCACCCCGAGCACTGAGCACACAGCACCCTGAGTACTGAGCACCCAGCACCCTGAGTACTCAGCACCCAGCACCCTGAGCACTGAGCAACCAGCACCCTGAGTACTGAGCACCCTTCACCCCAAGCACTGAGCACCCTGAGAACTGAGCACCCAGCACCCCAAGCACTGAGAACCCTGAGTACTGAGCACCCAGCACCCTGATTAATGAGCACCCAGCACCCCGAGAACTGAGCACCCAGCACCCTGAGTATTGAGCACCGAGCACCCTGAGTACTGAGCACCCAGCACCCTGAGTACTGAGCACCCAGTGTACTGAGCACCGAGCACCCAGCACCCTGAGTACTGAGCACCCAGCACCCTGAGCACTGAGCACCCAGCACCCTGAGTACTGAGCACCGAGCACCCTGAGTACTGAGCAACCAGCACCCCGAGCACTGAGCACCCAGCACCCCGAGCACTGAGCACCCAGCACCCTGAGCACTGAGTACCCTGAGTAGTGAGCACAGAGCACCCTGAGTACTGAGCACCCAGCACCCTGAGTATTGAGCACCCAGCAACCTGAGCACTGAGCACCAAGCACACTGAGCACTGAGCACCAAGCACCCTGAGTACTGAGCACCCTGAGTACTGAGCACACAGCACCGTGAGCACTGAGCACCCAGCACCCCGAGCACTGAGCACCCAGCACCCTGAGCACTGAGCACCCTGAGTACTGAGCACTGAACACCCTGAGTACTGAGCACTGAGCACCCTGAGTACTGAGCACCCAGCACCCTGAGTACTGAGCACCCAGCACCCTGAGCAATAAGCACCCGGAGTACTGAGCACCCAGCACCCTGAGTACTAAGCACCGAGCACCCTGAGTACTGAGCACACAGTACCCTGAGCACTGAACACACAGCACCCTGAGTACTGAGCACCCTGAGCATTGAGCACCCAGCACCCTGAGCACTGAGGACCCAGCACCCTGAGTACTGAGCACCCAGCACCCTGAGCACTGAGCACCCAGCACCCTGAGTACTGAGCACCCAGCACCCTGAGCACTGAGCACTCTGAGTAATGAGCACTGAGCACCCAGCACCCCGAGCACTGAGCACTCAGCACCCTGTGTACTGAGCACTGAGTACCCAGCACCCCGAGCACTGAGCACCCAGCACCCTGAGCACTGAGCACCCTGAGTACTGAGCACCCTGAGCACTGAGCACCCAGCACCCTGAGCACTGAGCACCCAGCACCCAGAGCACTGAGCACCCTGAGTACTGAGCACTGAGCACCCTGAGCACTGAGCACCGAGCACCCTGAGTGCTGAGCACTGAGCACCCTGACCACTGAGCACCCAGCACCCTGAGTACTGAGCACCCAGCACCCTGAGCACTGAGGACCGAGCACCCTGAGTACTAAGCACAAAGCACCCTGAGTACTGAGCACCCAGCACCCTGAGCACTGAGCACCCAGCACACTGAGTACTGAGCACTGAGCACCCTGAGTACTGAGCACCGAGCACCCTGAGCACTGAGCACCCAGCACGCTGAGTACTGAGCACTGAGCACCCTGATTAATGAGCACCCGGCACCCCGAGAACTGAGCACCCAGCACCCTGAGTATTGAGCACCGAGCACACTGAGTACTGAGCACCCAGCACCCTGAGTACTGAGCACCCAGTGTACTGAGCACCGAGCACCCAGCTTCCTGAGTACTGAGCACCCAGCACCCTGAGCACTGAGCACCCAGCACCCTGAGTACTGAGCACCGAGCACCCTGAGTACTGAGCACCCAGCACCCCGAGCACTGAGCACCCAGCACCCCGAGCACTGAGCACCCAGCACACCGAGCACTCAGCACACAGCACCCCGAGCACTGAGCACCCAGCACACCGAGCACTGAGCACCCAGCACCCCGAGCACCGAGCACCATGAGTACTAAGCACCGAGCACCCTGAGCACTGAGCACCCAGCACCCTGAGCACTGAGCACCCAGCACCCTGAGTACTGAGCCCCCAGCACCCCGAGCACTGAGCACCCAGCACCGTGAGTACTGAGCACCCAGCACCCTGAGCACTGAGCACCGAGCACCCTGAGCACTGAGCACCCAGCACCCTGAGGACTGAGTACCCAGCACCCCGAGCACTGAGCACCCAGCACCCTGAACACTGAGCTCCCTGATTACTGAGCACTGAGCACCCTGAGTACTGAGCACCCAGCACCCTGAGTATTGAGCACCCAGCAACCTGAGCACTGAGCACCGAGCACCCTGAGCACAGAGCACCCAGCACCCTGAGCACTGAGCACCCAGCACCCTGAGCACTTAGCACCCTGAGGACTGAGCACGCAGCACCCTGAGTACTGAGCACCCAGCACCCTGAGTACTGAGCACCCAGCACCCCGAGCACTGAGCACCCAGCACCCTGAGCACTGAGAACTGAGCACCCAGCACCCCGAGCACTGAGCACCCAGCACCCTGAGCACCCAGCACCCTGAGCACTGAGCACCCTGAGCACTGTGCACCCTCAGCACTGAGCACTGAGCACCCAGCACCCTGAGTACTGAGCACCCAACACTCTGAGCACTGAGCACCCAGCACGCTGAGTACTGAGCACTGAGCACACAGCACCCTGAGTACTGAGCACCCAGCACCCCGAGCACTGAGCACCCAGCGCCCCGAGCACTGAGCACCCAGCACCCTGAGCACTGAGCACTGAGCATACTGAGCACTGAGCACCCAGCACCCCGAGTACTGAGCACTGAGAACCCTGAGTACTGAGCACCCAACACCCAGAGTACTGATCACCCAGCACCCTGAGAACTGAGCACCCAGCACCCTGAGTACTGAGCACCCAGCACCCTGAGTACTGAGCACCCAGCACCCTGAGCACTGAGCACTGAGCACCCAGCACACTGAGCACTGAGCACTGAGCAACCAGCCCCCTGAGTACTGAGCACCCAGCACCATGAGTACTGAGCACCCAGCACCCTGAGCACTGAGCACCCTGAGGACTGAGCACCCAGCACCCTGAGCACTGAGCACCCAGCACACTGAGTACTGAGCACCGATCACCCTGAGCACTGAGCACCCAGCACCCCGAGCACTGAGCACCCAGCACCCCGAGCACTGAGCACCCAGCACCCCGAGCACTGAGCACCCAGCACCCCGAGCACTAAGCACCCAGCACCCTGAGCACTGAAAACCCAGCACCCTGAGCACTGAGCACCCAGCACCCTGAGTACTGAGTACTCAGCACCCGGAGCACTGAGCACCCAGCACCCTGAGTACTGAGCACCAAGCACCCTGAGCACTGAGCACCCAGCACCCTGAGTACTGAGCTCCCTGAGTACTGAGCACCGATCACCCTGAGCACTGAGCACCCAGCACCCTGAGTACTGAGCACCCAGCACCCTGAGCACTGAGCACCCAGCACCCTGAGCACTGAGCACCCAGCACCCTGAGTACTGAGCACCCAGCACCCTGAGTACTGAGTACCCAGCACCCTGAGCACTGAGGACCCAGCACCCTGAGTACTGAGCACCGAGCACCCTGAGTACTGAGCACCCAGCACCCTGAGTACTGAGCACACAGCACCCTGTGCACTGAGCACCCAGCACCCTGAGTACTGAGCACCCAGCACCCTGAGTACTGAGCACCCAGCACCCAGAGCACTGAGCACCCAGCACCCCGAGCACGGAGCACCCAGGACCCCGAGCACTGAGTACTGAGCACTCAGCACCCTGAGTACTGAGCACCGAGCTAACCGAGCACTGAGCACCCTGAGTACTGAGCACCCAGCACCCCGATCACTGAGCACCCAGCACCCTGAGCACTGAGCACCCAGCACCCTGAGCACTGAGCACCCAGCACCCTGAGTACTGAGCACCCAGCACGCTGTGTACTTAGCACCCAGCACCCTGAGCACTGAGCACCCAGCACCCTGAGTACTGAGCACTGAGCACCCAGCACCCCGAGCACTGAGCACCCAGCACCCTGTGTACTGAGCACTGAGCACCCTGAGTACTAAGCACCCAGCACCCTGAGTACTGAGCACCCAGCACCCTGAGCACTGAGCACCGAGCACCCCGAGCACTGAGCACCTAGCACCCTGAGCACTCAGCACCCAGCACCCCGAGCACTGAGCACCCAGCACCCTGAGCACTGAGCACCCAGCACCATGAGCACGGAGAACCCCGAGTACTGAGCACCAGCACCCTGAGCACTGAGCACCCAGCACCTTGAGTACTGAGCACCGAGCACCTCGAGCACTAAGCACCCAGCACCCTGAGTACTGAGCACCCAGCACCCTGAGCACTGAGCACCCAGAACCCTGAGCACTGAGCACCCAGCACCCTGAGCACGGAGCACCCAGCACCCTGAGTACTGAGCACCCAACACCCAGACTACTGAGCTCCCAGCACCCTGAGCACTGAGCACCCAGCACCCTGAGTACTGAGCACCCAGCACCCTGAGTACTGAACACCCAGCACCCTGAGCACTGAGCACTGAGCACCCTGAGCACTGAGTACTGAGCACTGAGCACCCTGAGCACTGAGCACCCAGCACCCCGAGTACTGAGCACCCAGCACCCCGAGCACTGAGCACCCAGCGCCCCGAGCACTGAGCACTCAGCACCCTGAGCACTGAGCACCCAGCACCCCGAGTACTGAGCACTGAGCACCCTGAGTACTGAGCACCAAGCACCCCGAGTACTGAGCACTGAGCACCCTGAGTACTGAGCACCCAGCACCCTGAGCACTGAGCACCCAGCACACTGAGTACTGAGCACTGAAAACCCTGAGTACTGAGCACCGAGCACCCTGAGTACTGAGCACCCAGCACCCTGATCACTGAGCACGGAGCACCCCGAGGACTGAGCACCCAGCACCCTGAGCACTGAGCACCCAGCACCTTGAGTACTGAGCACCGAGCACAACGAGCACTGAGCACCCAGCACCCTGAGTACTGAGCACCCAGCACCCTGAGCACTGAGCACCCAGCTCCCTGAGCACTGAGCACGCAGCACCCCAAGCACGGAGCACCCAGCACCCTGAGTACTGAGCACAGAGCACCCTGAGCACTGAGCACCCAGCACCCTGAGTACTGAGCACCCAGCACCCTGAGTACTGAGCAACCAGCACCCTGAGCACTGAGCACTGAGCACCCAGCACCCTGACCACTGAGCACTGAGCACCCAGCACCACAGCCCTGAGCACCCAGCACCCCGAGCACTGAGCACCCAGCACCCTGAGCACTGAGCACCCAGCACACTGAGTACTGAGCAACCAGCAACCTGAGTACTGAGCACCCAGCACCCTGAGTACTGAGCACTCAGCACCCTGAGTACTGAGCACCGAGCACAATGAGCAATGAGCACCCAGCACCCTGAGCACTGAGCACCCGGAGGACTGAGCACCCAGCACCCTGAGCACTGAGGACCGATCACTCTGAGCAGTGAGCACCCAGCACCCCGAGCACTGAGCACCCAGCACCCTGAGTACTGAGCACCCAGCACCCCGAGTACTGAGCACCCAGCACCCTGAGTACTGAGCACCCAGCACCCCGAGCACTGAGCACACAGCACCCTGAGTACTGAGCACCCTGAGTACTGAGAACTGAGCACAGATCATCCTGAGTACTGAGCACCCTGAGGACTGAGCACCCAGCACCCAGAGCAATGAGAACCCAGCACCCTGAGTACTGAGCACTGATCACCCTGAGCACTGAGCACCCAGCACCCCGAGCACTGAGCACCCAGCACCCCGAGCACTGAGCACCCAGCACCCTGAGCACTGAGCACCGAGCACCCTGAGTACTGAACACCCAGCACCCTGAGCACTCAGCACTGAGCACCCAGCACCCTGAGCACTGAGCACTGAGCACCCAGCACACCGAGCACTGAGCACCCAGCACCCTGAGCACCCAGCACCCTGAGCACTGAGCACCCTGAGCACTGAGCACCCTGAGCACTGAGCACTGAGCACCCAGCACCCTGAGTACTGAGCACCCAACACTCTGAGCACTGAGCACCCAGCACGCTGAGTACTGAGCACTGAGCACACAGCACCCTGAGTACTGAGCACCCAGCACCCCGAGCACTGAGCACCCAGCGCCCCGAGCACTGAGCACCCAGCACCTTGAGTACTGAGCACCGAGCACCCCGAGCACTGAGCACCCAGCACCCCGAGCACTGAGCACCCAGCGCCCCGAGCACTGAGCACCCAGCACCCCGAGCACTGAGCACTGAGCACACTGAGCACTGAGCACCCAGCACCCCGAGTACTGAGCACTGAGCGCCCTGAGTACTGAGCACCCAGCACCCCGAGTACTGAGCACTGAGCACCCTGAGTACTGAGCACCCAGCACCCTGAGCACTGAGAACCCTGAGTACTGAGCACCGAGCACCCTGAGTACTGAGCACCCAGCCCCCTGAGCACTGAGCACGGAGCACCCCGAGGACTGAGCACCCCGCACCCTGAGCACTGAGCACCCAGCACCTTGAGTACTGAGCACCGAGCACCCCGAGCACTGAGCACCCAGCACCCTGAGTACTGAGCACCCAACACCCAGAGTACTGAGCACCCAGCACACTGATCACTGAGCACCCCGCACCCTGAGTACTGAGCACCCAGCACACTGAGTACTGAGCACCCAGCACCCTGAGTACTGAGCACCTAGCACCCTGAGCACTGAGCACTGACCACCCAGCACCCCGAGCACTGAGCACCCAGCACCCCGAGCACTGAGCACCTAGCGCCCTGAGCACTGAGCACCCGGCACCCTGAGCACTGAGCACCCAGCCCCTGAGTACTGAGCACCCAGCACCATGAGTACTGAGCACCCAGCACCCTGAGTACTGAGCACCGAGCACCCCGAGCACTGAGCACCCAGCACCCTGAGCACTGAGCACCCTGAGGACTGAGCACCCAGCACCCTGAGCACCGAGCACCCCGAGCACTGAGCACCCAGCACCCTGAGCACTGAGCACCCTGAGCACTGAGCACCCAGCACCCCGAGCACTGAGCACCCAGCACCCTGAGTACTGAGCACCCAGCACCCTGAGCACTGAGCACCCAGCACCCTGAGTACTGAGCACCCTGAGTACTGAGCACCGATCACCCTGAGCACTGAGCACCCAGCACCCTGAGTACTGAGCACCCAGCACCCTGAGCACTGAGCACCCAGCACCCTGAGTACTGAGCACCCAGAACCCTGAGTACTGAGTACAAAGCACCCTGAGCACTGAGCACCCAGCACCCTGAGTACTGAGCACCGAGCACACTAAGTACTGAGCACCAAGCATCCTGAGTACTGAGCACCCAGCACCCTGAGCACTGAGCACCCAGCACCCTGAGTACTGAACACCCAGCACCCTGAGCACTGAGCACTGAGCACCCTGAGCACTGAGTACTGAGCACTGAGCACCCTGAGCACTGAGCACCCAGCGCCCCGAGCACTGAGCACTCAGCACCCCGAGCACTGAGCACCCAGCGCCCCGAGCACTGAGCACTCAGCACCCTGAGCACTGAGCACCCAGCACCCCGAGTACTGAGCACTGAGCACCCTGAGTACTGAGCACCAAGCACCCCGAGTACTGAGCACTGAGCACCCTGAGTACTGAGCACCCAGCACCCTGAGCACTGAGCACCCAGCACCCTGAGTACTGAGCACTGAAAACCCTGAGTACTGAGCACCGAGCACCCTGAGTACTGAGCACCCAGCACCCTGATCACTGAGCACGGAGCACCCCGAGGACTGAGCACCCAGCACCCTGAGCACTGAGCACCCAGCACCTTGAGTACTGAGCACCGAGCACAACGAGCACTGAGCACCCAGCACCCTGAGTACTGAGCACCCAGCACCCTGAGCACTGAGCACCCAGCTCCCTGAGCACTGAGCACGCAGCACCCCAAGCACGGAGCACCCAGCACCCTGAGTACTGAGCACAGAGCACCCTGAGCACTGAGCACCCAGCACCCTGAGTACTGAGCACCCAGCACCCTGAGTACTGAGCAACCAGCACCCTGAGCACTGAGCACTGAGCACCCAGCACCCTGACCACTGAGCACTGAGCACCCAGCACCACAGCCCTGAGCACCCAGCACCCCGAGCACTGAGCACCCAGCACCCTGAGCACTGAGCACCCAGCACACTGAGTACTGAGCAACCAGCAACCTGAGTACTGAGAACCCAGCACCCTGAGTACTGAGCACTCAGCACCCTGAGTACTGAGCACCGAGCACAATGAGCAATGAGCACCCAGCACCCTGAGCACTGAGCACCCGGAGGACTGAGCACCCAGCACCCTGAGCACTGAGCACCGATCACTCTGAGCAGTGAGCACCCAGCACCCCGAGCACTGAGCACCCAGCACCCTGAGTACTGAGCACCCAGCACCCCGAGTACTGAGCACCCAGCACCCTGAGTACTGAGCACCCAGCACCCCGAGCACTGAGCACACAGCACCCTGAGTACTGAGCACCCTGAGTACTGAGAACTGAGCACAGATCATCCTGAGTACTGAGCACCCTGAGGACTGAGCACCCAGCACCCAGAGCAATGAGAACCCAGCACCCTGAGTACTGAGCACTGATCACCCTGAGCACTGAGCACCCAGCACCCCGAGCACTGAGCACCCAGCACCCCGAGCACTGAGCACCCAGCACCCTGAGCACTGAGCACCGAGCACCCTGAGTACTGAACACCCAGCACCCTGAGCACTCAGCACTGAGCACCCAGCACCCTGAGCACTGAGCACTGAGCACCCAGCACACCGAGCACTGAGCACCCAGCACCCTGAGCACCCAGCACCCTGAGCACTGAGCACCCTGAGCACTGAGCACCCTGAGCACTGAGCACTGAGCACCCAGCACCCTGAGTACTGAGCACCCAACACTCTGAGCACTGAGCACCCAGCACGCTGAGTACTGAGCACTGAGCACACAGCACCCTGAGTACTGAGCACCCAGCACCCCGAGCACTGAGCACCCAGCGCCCCGAGCACTGAGCACCCAGCACCCCGAGCACTGAGCACTGAGCACACTGAGCACTGAGCACCCAGCACCCCGAGTACTGAGCACTGAGCGCCCTGAGTACTGAGCACCCAGCACCCCGAGTACTGAGCACTGAGCACCCTGAGTACTGAGCACCCAGCACCCTGAGCACTGAGAACCCTGAGTACTGAGCACCGAGCACCCTGAGTACTGAGCACCCAGCCCCCTGAGCACTGAGCACGGAGCACCCCGAGGACTGAGCACCCCGCACCCTGAGCACTGAGCACCCAGCACCTTGAGTACTGAGCACCGAGCACCCCGAGCACTGAGCACCCAGCACCCTGAGTACTGAGCACCCAACACCCAGAGTACTGAGCAGCCAGCACCCTGATCACTGAGCACCCCGCACCCTGAGTACTGAGCACCCAGCACACTGAGTACTGAGCACCCAGCACCCTGAGTACTGAGCACCTAGCACCCTGAGCACTGAGCACTGACCACCCAGCACCCCGAGCACTGAGCACCCAGCACCCCGAGCACTGAGCACCTAGCGCCCTGAGCACTGAGCACCCGGCACCCTGAGCACTGAGCACCCAGCCCCCTGAGTACTGAGCACCCAGCACCATGAGTACTGAGCACCCAGCACCCTGAGTACTGAGCACCGAGCACCCCGAGCACTGAGCACCCAGCACCCTGAGCACTGAGCACCCTGAGGACTGAGCACCCAGCACCCTGAGCACCGAGCACCCCGAGCACTGAGCACCCAGCACCCTGAGCACTGAGCACCCTGAGCACTGAGCACCCAGCACCCCGAGCACTGAGCACCCAGCACCCTGAGTACTGAGCACCCAGCACCCTGAGCACTGAGCACCCAGCACCCTGAGTACTGAGCACCCTGAGTACTGAGCACCGATCACCCTGAGCACTGAGCACCCAGCACCCTGAGTACTGAGCACCCAGCACCCTGAGCACTGAGCACCCAGCACCCTGAGTACTGAGCACCCAGAACCCTGAGTACTGAGTACAAAGCACCCTGAGCACTGAGCACCCAGCACCCTGAGTACTGAGCACCGAGCACACTAAGTACTGAGCACCAAGCATCCTGAGTACTGAGCACCCAGCACCCTGAGCACTGAGCACCCAGCACCCTGAGTACTGAGCACCCAGCACCCCGAGCACTGAGCACCCAGCACCCTGAGTACTGAGCACCCAGCACCCTGAGCACTGAGCACCCAGCACCCTGAGTACTGAGCACCCTGAGTACTGAGCACCGATCACCCTGAGCACTGAGCACCCAGCACCCTGAGTACTGAGCACCCAGCAACCTGAGCACTGAGCACACAGCACCCTGAGTACTGAGCACCCAGAACCCTGAGTACTGAGTACAATGCACCCTGAGCACTGAGCACCCAGCACCCTGAGTACTGAGCACCGAGCACACTAAGTACTGAGCACCAAGCATCCTGAGTACTGAGCACCCAGCACCCTGAGCACTGAGCACCCAGCACCCTGAGTACTGAGCACCCAGCACCCTGAGTACTGAGCACCCAGCACCCAGAGTACTGAGCACCCAGCACCCTGAGTACTGAGCACCCAGCACCCTGAGTACTGAGCACCGAGCACCCCAAGCACTGAGCAACCAGCACCCTGAGTACTGAGCACTGATCACCCTGAGTACTGAGCACCGAACACCCTGAGTACTGAGCACCCAGCACCCTGAGGACTGAGCACCCAGCACCCTGAACACTGAGCACCCAGCACCCTGAGTACTGTGCCCCCAGCACCCTGAGTACTGAGCACCCAGCACCCTGAGCACTGAGCACCCAGCACCCCGAGCACTGAGCACCCAGCACCCTGAGCACTGAGCACCCAGCACCCCGAGCACTGAGCACCCAGCACCCTGAGCACTGAGCACCCAGCACCCTGAGCACTGAGCACCAAGTACCCTGAGTACTGAGTACTCAGCACCCTGAGCACTGAGCACCCAGCACCCTGAGTACTGATCACCGAGCACCCCGAGCACTGAGCACCCAGCACCCTGAGTACTGAGCACCCAGCACCCTGACTACTGAGCACCCAGCACCCTGAGTACTGAGCACCCAGCACCCTGAGCACTGAGCACAAAGCACGCTGAGTACTGAGCACTGAGCACCCTTAGTACTGAGCACCGAGGACCCTGAGCACTGAGCACCCAGCACCCTGAGCACTGAGCAGCCAGCACCCTCAGCACTGAGCACCCAGCACCCCGAGCACTGAGCACCCAGCACCCTGAGCACTGAGCACCCAGCACCCCGAGTACTGAGCACCCAGCACCCCGAGTACTGAGCACCGAGCACCCCGAGCACTGAGCACCCAGCACCCTGAGTACTGAGCACCCAGTACCCTGAGTACTGAGCACCCCGAGTACTGAGCACCCAGCACCCCGAGCACTGAGCACCCAGCACCCTGAGAACTGAGAACCGAGCACCCTGAGTACTGAGCACCCAGCACCCTGAGTACTGAGCCCCCAGCACCCTGAGTACTGAGCACCCAGCACCCCGAGCACTGAGCACCCAGCACCCCGAGAATGAGCACCCAGCACCCTGAGTACTGAGCACCCAGCACCCCGAGCACGGAGCACCCAGGACCCCGAGCACTGAGTACTGAACACCCAGCACCTGGAGTACTGAGCACCGAGCTCCCTGAGCACTGAGCACCCAGCACCCTGAGCACTGAGCACCCAGCACCCTGAGCACTGAGCACCCAGCACCCTGAGTACTGAGCACCCAGCACGCTGAGTACTGAGCACTCAGCACCCTGAGCACTGAGCACCCAGCACCCTGAGTACTGAGCACTGAGCACCCAGCACCCCGAGCACTGAGCACCCAGCACCCTGTGTACTGAGCACTGAGCACCCTGATTACTAAGCACCTAGCACCCTGAGTACTGAGCACCCAGGACCCTGAGCACTGAGCACCGAGCACCCCGAGCACTGAGCACCCAGCACCCTGAGCACTCAGCACCCATCACCCCGATCACTGAGCACCCAGCACCCTGAGCACTGAGCACCCAGCACCCTGAGCACTGAGCACCCAGCACCCAGAGCACTGAGCACCCAGCACCCTGAGCGCTGAGCACCCAGCACCCTGAGTACTGAGCACCCAGCACCCTGAGTACTGAGCACCGATCACCCTGAGCACTGAGCACCCAGCACCCTGAGTACTGAGCACCCAGCACCCTGAGCACTGAGCACCCAGCACCCTGAGCATTGAGCACCCAGCACCCTGAGTACTGAGCACCCAGAACCCTGAGTACTGAGTATAAAGCACCCTGAGCACTGAGCACCCAGCACCCTGAGTACTGAGCACGGAGCACCCTGAGTACTGAGCACCCAGCACCCTGAGTACTGAGCACCCAGCACCCTGAGCACTGAGCACCCAGCACCCTGAGTACTGAGCACCCAGCACCCTGAGTACTGAGCACTGATCACCCTGAGCACTGAGCACCCAGCACCCCGAGCACTGAGCACCCAGCACCCTGAGTACTGAGCACCTAGCACCCTGAGCACTGAGCACCGAGCACCCTGAGTACTGAACACCCAGCAACCTGAGCACTGAGCACTGAGCACCCAGCACCCTGAGCACTGATCACTGAGCACCCAGCACCCCGAGCACTGAGCACCCAGCACCCTGAGCACCCAGCAACCAGAGCACTGAGCACCCTGAGCACTGAGCACCCTGAGCACTGAGCACTGAGCACCCAGCACCCTGAGTACTGAGCACCCAACACTCTGAGCACTGAGCACCCAGCACGCTGAGTACTGAGCACTGAGCACACAGCACCCTGAGCACTGAGCACCCAGCACCCTGAGCACTGAGCACTGAGCACCCAGCATCCCGAGCACTGAGCACCAGGCACCCTGAGCACCCAGCACCCTGAGCACTGAGCACCCTGAGTACTGAGCACCCAGCACCCTGAGCACTGAGCACACAGCACCCTGAGTACTGAGCACCCTGAGTACTGAGCACCGATCACCCTGAGCACTGAGCACCCAGCACCCTGAGTACTGAGAACACAGCACCCTGAGCACTGAGCACCCAGCACCCTGAGCACTGAACACCCAGCACCCTGAGTACTGAGCACCCAGCACCCTGAGTACTGATCACCGAGCTCCCCGAGCACTGAGCACCCAGCACCCTGAGCACTGAGCACCCAGCACCCTGAGTACTGAACACCCAGCACCCTGAGTACTGAGCACCCAGCACCCTGAGTACTGATCACCGAGCACCCCGAGCACTGAGCACCCAGCACCCTGAGTACTGAGCACCCAGCACCCTGAATACTGAGCACCCAGCACCCTGAGTACTGAGCACTCAGCACCCTGAGCACTGAGCACCCAGCACCCTGAGTACTGAGCACTGAGCACCCAGCACCCCGAGCACTGAGCACCCAGCACCCTGTGTACTGAGCACTGAGCACCCTGATTACTAAGCACCCAGCACCCTGAGTACTGAGCACCCAGGACCCTAAGCACTGAGCACCGAGCACCCCGAGCACTGAGCACTCAGCACCCTGAGCGCTCAGCACCCATCACCCCGATCACTGAGCACCCAGCACCCTGAGCACTGAGCACCCAGCACTCTGAGCACTGAGCACCCAGCACCCAGAGCACTGAGCACCCAGCACCCTGAGCACTGAGCACCCAGCACCCTGAGTACTGAGCACCCAGCACCCTGAGTACTGAGCACCCAGCACCCTGAGTACTGAGCACCGAGCACCCTGAGTACTGAGCACCGAGCACCCTGAGTACTGAGCACCCAGCACCCTGAGCACTGAGCACCCAGCACCCTGAGTACTGAGCACCGAGCACCCTGAGTACTGAACACCCAGCACCCTGAGCACTGAGCACTGAGCACACAGCAGCCTGAGCACTGAGAACTGAGCACCCAGCACCCCGAGCACTGAGCACCCAGCACCCTGAGCACCCAGCACGATGAGCACTGAGCACCCTGAGCACTGAGCACCCTCAGCACTGAGCACTGAGCACCCAGCACCCTGAGTACTGAGCACCCAACACTCTGAGCACTGAGCACCCAGCACCCTGAGTACTGAGCACTGAGCACACAGCACCCTGAGTACAGAGCACCCAGCACCCCGAGCACTGAGCACCCAGCGCCCCGAGCGTTGAGAACCCAGCACCCTGAGCACTGAGCACTGAGCACACTGAGCACTGAGCACCCAGCACCCCGAGTACTGAGCACTGAGCACCCTGAGTACTGAGCACCCAGCACCCTGAGCACTGAGCACCCTGAGGACTGAGCACCCAGCACCCTGAGCACTGAGCACTGAGCACCCAGCACCCTGAGCACTGAGCACTGAGCACCCAGCACCTTGAGCACTGAGCACTGACCACCCAGCACCCCGAGCACTGAGCACCCAGCACCCCGAGCACTGAGCACCCAGCGCCCTGAGCACTGAGCACCCAGCACACTGAGCACTGAGCACCCAGCCCCCTGAGTACTGAGCACCCAGCACCATGAGTACTGAGCACCCAGCACCCTGAGCACTGAGCACCCTGAGGACTGAGCACCCAGCACCCTGAGCACTGAGCACCCAGCACCCTGAGTACTGAGCACCGATCACCCTGAGCACTGAGCACCCAGCACCCCGAGCACGGAGCACCCAGCACCCTGAGTACTGAGCACCCAGCACCCTGAGCACTGAGCACCCAGCACCCTGAGTACTGAGCACCCTGAGTACTGAGCACCGATCACCCTGAGCACTGAGCACCCAGCACCCTGTGTACTGAGCACCCAGCACACTGAGCACTGAGCACCCAGCACCCTGAGCACTGAGCACCCAGCACCCTGAGTACTGAGCACCCAGCACCCTGAGTACTGAGTACCCAGCACCCTGAGCACTGAGGACCCAGCACCCTGAGTACTGAGCACCGAGCACCCTGAGTACTGAGCACCCAGCACCCTGAGTACTGAGCACACAGCACCCTGAGCACTGAGCACCCAGCACCCTGAGTACTGAGCACCCAGCACCCTGAGTACTGAGCACCCAGCACCCAGAGCACTGAGCACCCAGCACCCCGAGCATGGAGCACCCAGGACCCCGAGCACTGAGTACTGAGCACCCAGCACCCTGAGTACTGAGCACCGAGCTAACCGAGCACTGAGCACCCTGAGTACTGAGCACCCAGCACCCCGATCACTGAGCACCCAGCACCCTGAGCACTGAGCACCCAGCACCCTGAGCACTGAGCACCCAGCACCCTGAGTACTGAGCACCCAGCAGGCTGAGTACTGAGCACCCAGCACCCTGAGCACTGAGCACCCAGCACCCTGAGTACTGAGCACTGAGCACCCAGCACCCCGAGCACTGAGCACCCAGCACCCTGTGTACTGAGCACTGAGCACCCTGAGTACTAAGCACCCAGCACCCTGAGTACTGAGCACCCAGCACCCTGAGCACTGAGCACCGAGCACCCCGAGCACTGAGCACCCAGCACCCTGAGCACTCAGCACCCAGCACCCCGAGCACTGAGCACCAAGCACCCTGAGCACTGAGCACCCAGCACCATGAGCACGGAGAACCCCTAGTACTGAGCACCCAGCACCCTGAGCACTGAGCACCCAGCACCTTGAGTACTGAGCACCGAGCACCTCGAGCACTAAGCACCCAGCACCCTGAGTACTGAACACCCAGCAACCTGAGCACTGAGCACTGAGCACCCAGCACCCTGAGCACTGAGCACTGAGCACCCAGCACACCGAGCACTGAGCACCCAGCACCCTGAGCATCCAGCACCCAGAGCACTGAGCACCCTGTGCACTGAGCACCCTGAGCACTGAGAACCCAGCACCCTGAGTACTGAGCACCCAACACTCTGAGCACTGAGCACCCAGCACGCTGAGTACTGAGCACTGAGCACACAGCACCCTGAGCACTGAGCACCCAGCACCCTGAGCACTGAGCACTGAGCACCCAGCATCCCGAGCACTGAGCACCAGGCACCCTGAGCACCCAGCACCCTGAGCACTGAGCACCCTGAGTACTGAGCACCCAGCACCCTGAGCACTGAGCACACAGCACCCTGAGTACTGAGCACCCTGAGTACTGAGCACCGATCACCCTGAGCACTGAGCACCCAGCACCCTGAGTACCGAGCACACAGCACCCTGAGCACTGAGCACCCAGCACCCTGAGCACTGAGCACCCAGCACCCTGAGTACTGAGCACCCAGAACCCTGAGTACTGAGTACAAAGCACCCTGAGCACTGAGCACCCAGCACCCTGAGTACTGAGCACCGAGCACCCTGTGTACTGAGCACCCAGCACCCTGAGTACTGAGCACCCAGCACCCTGAGCACTGAGCACCCAGCACCCTGAGTACTGAGCACCCAGCACCCTGAGTACTGAGCACCCAGCACCCTGAGTAAGGAGCACCCAGCACCCTGAGTACTGAGCACCCAGCACCGTGAGTACTGAGCACCGAGCACCCCGAGCACTGAGCAACCAGCACCCTGAGTACTGAGCACTGAGCACCCTGAGTACTAAGCACCGAACACCCTGAGTACTGAGCACCCAGCACCCTGAGGACTGAGCACCCAGCACCCTGAGCACTGAGCACCCAGCACCCTGAGTAATGAGCACCCAGCACCCTGAGTACTGAGCACCCAGCACCCTGAGCACTGAGCACCCAGCAAACCGAGCACTGAGCACCCAGCACCCTGAGTACTGAGTACTCAGCACCCTGAGCACTGAGCACCCAGCACCCTGAGTACTGATCACCGAGCACCCCGAGCACTGAGCACCCAGCACCCTGAGCACTGAGCACCCAGCACCCTGAGTAATGAGCACCCAGCACCCTGAGTACTGATCACCGAGCACCCCGAGCACTGAGCACCCAGCACCCTGAGTACTGAGCACCCAGCACCCTGAATACTGAGCACCCAGCACCCTGAGTACTGAGCACCCAGCACCCTGAGCACTGAGCACAAAGCACGCTGAGTACTGAGCACTGAACACCGTGAGTACTGAGCACCGAGGACCCTGAGCACTGAGCACCCAGCACGCTGAGTACTGAGCACTGAGCACCCTGAGTACTGAGCACCTAGCACCCTGAGTACTGAGCACCCAGCACCCTGAGCACTGAGCAGCCAGCACCCTCAGCACTGAGCACCCAGCACTCCGAGCACTGAGCACCCAGCACCCTGAGCACTGAGCACCCAGCACCCCGAGTACTGAGCACCGAGCACCCCGAGCTCTGAGCACCCAGCACACTGAGTACTGAGCACCCAGTACCCTGGGTACTGAGCACCCCGAGTACTGAGCACCCAGCACCCCGAGCACTGAGCACCCAGCACCCTGAGTACTGAGAACAGATCACCCCGAGCTCGGAGCACCCAGGACCCCGAGCACTGAGTACTGAGCAGCCAGCACCCTGAGCACTGAGCACCCAGCACCCTGAGCACTGAACACCCAGCACCCTGAGTACTGAGCACCCAGCACCCTGAGTACTGATCACCGAGCACCCCGAGCACTGAGCACCCAGCACCCTGAGTACTGAGCACCCAGCACCCTGAATACTGAGCACCCAGCACCCTGAGTACTGAGCACTCAGCACCCTGAGCACTGAGGACCCAGCACCCTGAGTACTGAGCACTGAGCACCCAGCACCCCGAGCACTGAGCACCCAGCACCCTGTGTACTGAGCACTGAGCACCCTGATTACTAAGCACCCAGCACCCTGAGTACTGAGCACCCAGGACCCTAAGCACTGAGCACCGAGCACCCCGAGCACTGAGCACTCAGCACCCTGAGCACTCAGCACCCATCACCCCGATCACTGAGCACCCAGCACCCTGAGCACTGAGCACCCAGCACTCTGAGCACTGAGCACCCAGCACCCAGAGCACTGAGCACCCAGCACCCTGAGCACTGAGCACCCAGCACCCTGAGTACTGAGCACCCAGCACCCTGAGTACTGAGCACCCAGCACCCTGAGTACTGAGCACCGAGCACCCTGAGTACTGAGCACCGAGCACCCTGAGTACTGAGCACCCAGCACCCTGAGCACTGAGCACCCAGCACCCTGAGTACTGAGCACCCAGCACCCTGAGTACTGAGCACCTAGCACCCCGAGCACTGAGCACCCAGAACCCTGAGTACTGAGCACCTAGCACCCTGAGCACTGAGCACCGAGCACCCTGAGTACTGAACACCCAGCACCCTGAGCACTGAGCACTGAGCACACAGCACCCTGAGCACTGAGAACTGAGCACCCAGCACCCCGAGCACTGAGCACCCAGCACCCTGAGCACCCAGCACCCTGAGCACTGAGCACCCTGAGCACTGAGCACCCTCAGCACTGAGCACTGAGCACCCAGCACCCTGAGTACTGAGCACCCAACACTCTGAGCACTGAGCACCCAGCACGCTGAGTACTGAGCACTGAGCACACAGCACCCTGAGTACAGAGCACCCAGCACCCCGAGCACTGAGCACCCAGCGCCCCGAGCGTTGAGAACCCAGCACCCTAAGCACTGAGCACTGAGCACACTGAGCACTGAGCACCCAGCACCCCGAGTACTGAGCACTGAGCACCCTGAGTACTGAGCACCCAACACCCCGAGTACTGATCACCCAGCACCCTGAGAACTGAGCACCCAGCACCCTGAGTACTGAGCACCCAGCACCCTGAGTACTAAGCACCCAGCACCCTGCGCACTGAGCACTGAGCACCCAGCACCTTGAGCACTGAGCACTGACCACCCAGCACCCCGAGCACTGAGCACCCAGCACCCCGAGCACTGAGCACCCAGCGCCCTGAGCACTGAGCACCCAGCACACTGAGCACTGAGCACCCAGCCCCCTGAGTACTGAGCACCCAGCACCATGAGTACTGAGCACCCAGCACCCTGAGCACTGAGCACCCTGAGGACTGAGCACCCAGCACCCTGAGCACTGAGCACCCAGCACCCTGAGTACTGAGCACCGATCACCCTGAGCACTGAGCACCCAGCACCCCGAGCACTGAGCACCCAGCACCCTGAGTACTGAGCACCCAGCACCCTGAGCACTGAGCACCCAGCACCCTGAGTACTGAGCACCCTGAGTACTGAGCACCGATCACCCTGAGCACTGAGCACCCAGCACCCTGAGTACTGAGCACCCAGCACCCTGAGCACTGAGCACCCAGCACCCTGAGCACTGAGCACCCAGCACCCTGAGTACTGAGCACCCAGCACCCTGAGTACTGAGTACCCAGCACCCTGAGCACTGAGGACCCAGCACCCTGAGTACTGAGCACCGAGCACCCTGAGTACTGAGCACCCAGCACCCTGAGTACTGAGCACACAGCACCCTGAGCACTGAGCACCCAGCACCCTGAGTACTGAGCACCCAGCACCCTGAGTACTGAGCACCCAGCACCCAGAGCACTGAGCACCCAGCACCCCGAGCATGGAGCACCCAGGACCCCGAGCACTGAGTACTGAGCACCCAGCACCCTGAGTACTGAGCACCGAGCTAACCGAGCACTGAGCACCCTGAGTACTGAGCACCCAGCACCCCGATCACTGAGCACCCAGCACCCTGAGCACTGAGCACCCAGCACCCTGAGCACTGAGCACCCAGCACCCTGAGTACTGAGCACCCAGCACGCTGAGTACTGAGCACCCAGCACCCTGAGCACTGAGCACACAGCACCCTGAGTACTGAGCACTGAGCACCCAGCACCCCGTGCACTGAGCACCCAGCACCCTGTGTACTGAGCACTGAGCACCCTGAGTACTAAGCACCCAGCACCCTGAGTACTGAGCACCCAGCACCCTGAGCACTGAGCACCGAGCACCCCGAGCACTGAGCACCCAGCACCCTGAGCACTCAGCACCCAGCACCCCGAGCACTGAGCACCAAGCACCCTGAGCACTGAGCACCCAGCACCATGAGCACGGAGAACCCCGAGTACTGAGCACCCAGCACTCTGAGCACTGAGCACCCAGCACCTTGAGTACTGAGCACCGAGCACCTCGAGCACTAAGCACCCAGCACCCTGAGTACTGAGCACCCAGCACCCTGAGCACTGAGCACCCAGAACCCTGAGCACTGAGCACAGAGCACCCTGAGCACGGAGCACCCAGCACCCTGAGTACTGAGCACCCAACACCCAGACTACTGAGCTCCCAGCACACTGAGCACTTAGCAGCCAGCACCCTGAGTACTGAGCACCCAGCACCCTGAGTACTGAACACCCAGCACCCTGAGCACTGAGCACTGAGCACCCTGAGCACTGAGTACTGAGCACTGAGCACCCTGAGCACTGAGCACCCAGCACCCCGAGTACTGAGCACCCAGCACCCTGAGCACTGAGCACCCAGCGCCCCGAGCACTGAGCACCCAGCACCGCGAGCACTGAGCACTGAGCACCCTGAGCACTGAGCACCCAGCACCCGGAGTACTGAGCACTGAGCACCCTGAGTACTGAGCACCAAGCACCCCGAGTACTGAGCACTGAGCACCCTGAGTACTGAGCACCCAGCACCCTGAGCACTGAGCACCCAGCACCCTGAGTACTGAGCACTGAAAACCCTGAGTACTGAGCACCGAGCACCCTGAGTACTGAGCACCCAGCACACTGATCACTGAGCACGGAGCACCCCGAGGACTGAGCACCCAGCACCCTGAGCACTGAGCACCCAGCACCTTGAGTACTGAGCACCGAGCACAACGAACACTGAGCACCCAGCACCCTGAGTACTGAGCACCCAGCACCCTGAGCACTGAGCACCCAGCTCCCTGAGCACTGAGCACGCAGCACCCCAAGCACTGAGCACCCAGCACCCTGAGTACTGAGCACAGAGCACCCTGAGCACTGAGCACCCAGCACCCTGAGTACAGAGCACCCAGCACCCTGAGTACTGAGCACCCAGCACCCTGAGTACTGAGCACCCAGCACCCAGAGCACTGAGCACCCAGCACCCCGAGCATGGAGCACCCAGGACCCCGAGCACTGAGTACTGAGCACCCAGCACCCTGAGTACTGAGCACCGAGCTAACCGAGCACTGAGCACCCTGAGTACTGAGCACCCAGCACCCCGATCACTGAGCACCCAGCACCCTGAGCACTGAGCACCCAGCACCCTGAGCACTGAGCACCCAGCACCCTGAGTACTGAGCACCCAGCACGCTGAGTACTGAGCACCCAGCACCCTGAGCACTGAGCACACAGCACCCTGAGTACTGAGCACTGAGCACCCAGCACCCCGTGCACTGAGCACCCAGCACCCTGTGTACTGAGCACTGAGCACCCTGAGTACTAAGCACCCAGCACCCTGAGTACTGAGCACCCAGCACCCTGAGCACTGAGCACCGAGCACCCCGAGCACTGAGCACCCAGCACCCTGAGCACTCAGCACCCAGCACCCCGAGCACTGAGCACCAAGCACCCTGAGCACTGAGCACCCAGCACCATGAGCACGGAGAACCCCGAGTACTGAGCACCCAGCACCCTGAGCACTGAGCACCCAGCACCTTGAGTACTGAGCACCGAGCACCTCGAGCACTAAGCACCCAGCACCCTGAGTACTGAGCACCCAGCACCCTGAGCACTGAGCACCCAGAACCCTGAGCACTGAGCACAGAGCACCCTGAGCACGGAGCACCCAGCACCCTGAGTACTGAGCACCCAACACCCAGACTACTGAGCTCCCAGCACACTGAGCACTTAGCAGCCAGCACCCTGAGTACTGAGCACCCAGCACCCTGAGTACTGAACACCCAGCACCCTGAGCACTGAGCACTGAGCACCCTGAGCACTGAGTACTGAGCACTGAGCACCCTGAGCACTGAGCACCCAGCACCCCGAGTACTGAGCACCCAGCACCCTGAGCACTGAGCACCCAGCGCCCCGAGCACTGAGCACCCAGCACCGCGAGCACTGAGCACTGAGCACCCTGAGCACTGAGCACCCAGCACCCGGAGTACTGAGCACTGAGCACCCTGAGTACTGAGCACCAAGCACCCCGAGTACTGAGCACTGAGCACCCTGAGTACTGAGCACCCAGCACCCTGAGCACTGAGCACCCAGCACCCTGAGTACTGAGCACTGAAAACCCTGAGTACTGAGCACCGAGCACCCTGAGTACTGAGCACCCAGCACACTGATCACTGAGCACGGAGCACCCCGAGGACTGAGCACCCAGCACCCTGAGCACTGAGCACCCAGCACCTTGAGTACTGAGCACCGAGCACAACGAGCACTGAGCACCCAGCACCCTGAGTACTGAGCACCCAGCACCCTGAGCACTGAGCACCCAGCTCCCTGAGCACTGAGCACGCAGCACCCCAAGCACTGAGCACCCAGCACCCTGAGTACTGAGCACAGAGCACCCTGAGCACTGAGCACCCAGCACCCTGAGTACAGAGCACCCAGCACCCTGAGTACTGAGCAACCAGCACCCTGAGCACTGAGCACTGAGCACCCAGCACCCTGAGCACTGAGCACCCAGCACCACAGCCCTGAGCACCCAGCACCCCGAGCACTGAGCACCCAGCACCCTGAGCACTGAGCACCCAGCACCCTGAGTACTGAGCAACCAGCAACCTGAGTACTGAGCACCCAGCACCCTGAGTACTGAGCAGTCAGCACCCTGAGTACTGAGCATCGAGCACACCGAGCAATGAGCACCCAGCACCCTGAGCACTGAGCACCCGGAGGACTGAGCACCCAGCACCCTGAGCACTGAGCACCGATCACTCTGAGCAGTGAGCACCCAGCACCCCGAGCACTGAGCACCCAGCACCCTGAGTACTGAGCACCCAGCACCCCGAGTACTGAGCACCCAGCACCCTGAGTACTGAGCACCCAGCACCCCGAGCACTGAGCACCCAGCACCCTGAGTACTGAGCACCCTGAGTACTGAGCACTGAGCACAGAGCATCCTGAGTACTGAGCACCCTGAGGACTGAGCACCCAGCACCCAGAGCACTGAGAACCCAGCACCCTGAGTACTGAGCACTGATCACCCTGAGCACTGAGCACCCAGCACCCCGAGCACTGAGCACCCAGCACCCTGAGTACTGAGCACCCAGCACCCTGAGCACTGAGCACCGAGCACCCTGAGTACTGAACACCCAGCACCCTGAGCACTCAGCACTGAGCACCCAGCACCCTGAGCACTGAGCACTGAGCACCCAGCACCCCGAGCACTGAGCACCCAGCACCCTGAGCACCCAGCACCCTGAGCACTGAGCACCCTGAGCACTGAGCACCCTGAGCACTGAGCACTGAGCACCCAGCACCCTGAGTACTGAGCACCCAACACTCTGAGCACTGAGCACCCAGCACGCTGAGTACTGAGCACTGAGCACACAGCACCCTGAGTACTGAGCACCCAGCACCCCGAGCACTGAGCACCCAGCGCCCCGAGCACTGAGCACCCAGCACCCCGAGCACTGAGCACTGAGCACACTGAGCACTGAGAACCCTGAGTACTGAGCACCCAGCACCCTGAGCACTGAGAACCCTGAGTACTGAGCACCGAGCACCCTGAGTACTGAGTACCCAGCCCCCTGAGCACTGAGCACGGAGCACCCCGAGGACTGAGCACCCCGCACCCTGAGCACTGAGCACCCAGCACCTTGAGTACTGAGCACCGAGCACCCCGAGCACTGAGCACCCAGCACCCTGAGTACTGAGCACCCAACACCCAGAGTACTGAGCACCCAGCACCCTGATCACTGAGCACCCAGCACCCTGAGTACTGAGCACCCAGCATCCTGAGTACTGAGCACCCAGCACCCTGAGCACTGAGCACTGAGCACCCAGCACCCTGAGCACTGAGCACTGACCACCCAGCACCCCGAGCACTGAGCACCCAGCACCCCGAGCACTGAGCACCCAGCGCCCTGAGCACTGAGCACCCAGCACCCTGAGCACTGAGCACCCAGCCCCCTGAGTACTGAGCACCCAGCACCATGAGTACTGAGCACCCAGCACCCTGAGTACTGAGCACCGAGCACCCCGAGCACTGAGCACCCAGCACCCTGAGCACTGAGCACCCTGAGGACTGAGCACCCAGCACCCTGAGCACCGAGCACACCGAGCACTGAGCACCCAGCACCCTGAGCACTGAGCACCCTGAGCACTGAGCACCCAGCACACCGAGCACTGAGCACCCAGCACCCTGAGTACTGAGCACCCAGCACCCTGAGCACTGAGCACCCAGCACCCTGAGTACTGAGCACCCAGCACCCTGAGCACTGAGCACGCAGCACCCTGAGCACTGAGCACCCAGCACCCTGAGTACTGAGCACCCAGAACCCTGAGTACTGAGTACAAAGCACCCTGAGCACTGAGCACCCAGCACCCTGAGTACTGAGCACCGAGCACACTAAGTACTGAGCACCAAGCACCCTGAGTACTGAGCACACAGCACCCTGAGCACTGAGCACACAGCACCCTGAGTACTGAGCACCCAGCACCCTGAGTACTGAGCACCCAGCACCCTGAGTACTGAGCACCCAGCACCCTGAGTACTGAGCACCCAGCACCCTGAGTACTGAGCACCGAGCACCCCGAGCACTGAGCAACCAGCACCCTGAGTACTGAGCACTGAGCACCCTGAGTACTGAGCACCGAACACCCTGAGTACTGAGCACCCAGCACCCTGAGGACTGAGCACCCAGCACCCTGAACACTGAGCACCCAGCACCCTGAGAACTGAGCCCCCAGCACCCTGAGTACTGAGCACCCAGCACCCTGAGCACTGAGCACCCAGCACCCCGAGCACTGAGCACCCAGCACCCCGAGCACTGAGCACCCAGCACCCCGAGCACTGAGCACCCAGCACCCTGAGTACTGAGCACAGAGCACCCTGAGCACTGAGCACCCAGCACCCTGAGTACTGAGCACCCAGCACCCTGAGTACTGAGCAACCAGCACCCTGAGCACTGAGCACTGAGCACCCAGCACCCTGAGCACTGAGCACTGAGCACCCAGCACCACAGCCCTGAGCACCCAGCACTCCGAGCACTGAGCACCCAGCACCCTGTGCACTGAGCACCCAGCACCCTGAGTACTGAGCACTGAGCACCCTGATTACTAAGCACCCAGCACCCTGAGTACTGAGCACCCAGGACCCTAAGCACTGAGCACCGAGCACCCCGAGCACTGAGCACTCAGCACCCTGAGCACTCAGCACCCATCACCCCGATCACTGAGCACCCAGCACCCTGAGCACTGAGCACCCAGCACTCTGAGCACTGAGCACCCAGCACCCAGAGCACTGAGCACCCAGCACCCTGAGCACTGAGCACCCAGCACCCTGAGTACTGAGCACCCAGCACACTGAGTACTGAGCACCCAGCACCCTGAGTACTGAGCACCGAGCACCCTGAGTACTGAGCACCGAGCACCCTGAGTACTGAGCACCCAGCACCCTGAGCACTGAGCACCCAGCACCCTGAGTACTGAGCACCCAGCACCCTGAGTACTGAGCACCCAGCACCCCGAGCACTGAGCACCCAGAACCCTGAGTACTGAGCACCTAGCACCCTGAGCACTGAGCACCGAGCACCCTGAGTACTGAACACCCAGCACCCTGAGCACTGAGCACTGAGCACACAGCACCCTGAGCACTGAGAACTGAGCACCCAGCACCCCGAGCACTGAGCACCCAGCACCCTGAGCACCCAGCACCCTGAGCACTGAGCACCCTGAGCACTGAGCACCCTCAGCACTGAGCACTGAGCACCCAGCACCCTGAGTACTGAGCACCCAACACTCTGAGCACTGAGCACCCAGCACGCTGAGTACTGAGCACTGAGCACACAGCACCCTGAGTACAGAGCACCCAGCACCCCGAGCACTGAGCACCCAGCGCCCCGAGCGTTGAGAACCCAGCACCCTGAGCACTGAGCACTGAGCACACTGAGCACTGAGCACCCAGCACCCCGAGTACTGAGCACTGAGCACCCTGAGTACTGAGCACCCAACACCCCGAGTACTGATCACCCAGCACCCTGAGAACTGAGCACCCAGCACCCTGAGTACTGAGCACCCAGCACCCTGAGTACTGAGCACCCAGCACCCTGAGCACTGAGCACTGAGCACCCAGCACCTTGAGCACTGAGCACTGACCACCCAGCACCCCGAGCACTGAGCACCCAGCACCCCGAGCACTGAGCACCCAGCGCCCTGAGCACTGAGCACCCAGCACACTGAGCACTGAGCACCCAGCCCCCTGAGTACTGAGCACCCAGCACCATGAGTACTGAGCACAAAGCACCCTGAGCACTGAGCACCCTGAGGACTGAGCACCCAGCACCCTGAGCACTGAGCACCCAGCACCCTGAGTACTGAGCACCGATCACCCTGAGCACTGAGCACCCAGCACCCCGAGCACTGAGCACCCAGCACCCTGAGTACTGAGCACCCAGCACCCTGAGCACTGAGCACCCAGCACCCTGAGTACTGAGCACCCTGAGTACTGAGCACCGATCACCCTGAGCACTGAGCACCCAGCACCCTGAGTACTGAGCACCCAGCACCCTGAGCACTGAGCACCCAGCACCCTGAGCACTGAGCACCCAGCACCCTGAGTACTGAGCACCCAGCACCCTGAGTACTGAGTACCCAGCACCCTGAGCACTGAGGACCCAGCACCCTGAGTACTGAGCACCCAGCACCCTGAGTACTGAGCACCCAGCACCCTGAGTACTGAGCACACAGCACCCTGAGCACTGAGCACCCAGCACCCTGAGTACTGAGCACCCAGCTCCCTGAGTACTGAGCACCCAGCACCCAGAGCACTGAGCACCCAGCACCCCGAGCATGGAGCACCCAGGACCCCGAGCACTGAGTACTGAGCACCCAGCACCCTGAGTACTGAGCACCGAGCTAACCGAGCACTGAGCACCCTGAGTACTGAGCACCCAGCACCCCGATCACTGAGCACCCAGCACCCTGAGCACTGAGCACCCAGCACCCTGAGCACTGAACACCCAGCACCCTGAGTACTGAGCACCCAGCACGCTGAGTACTGAGCACCCAGCACCCTGAGCACTGAGCACCCAGCACCCTGAGTACTGAGCACTGAGCACCCAGCACCCCGAGCACTGAGCACCCAGCACCCTGTGTACTGAGCACTGAGCACCCTGAGTACTAAGCACCCAGCACCCTGAGTACTGAGCACGCAGCACCCTGAGCACTGAGCACCGAGCACCCCGAGCACTGAGCACCCAGCACCCTGAGCACTCAGCACCCAGCACCCCGAGCACTGAGCACCAAGCACCCTGAGCACTGAGCACCCAGCACCATGAGCACGGAGAACCCCGAGTACTGAGCACCCAGCACCCTGAGCACTGAGCACCCAGCACCTTGAGTACTGAGCACCGAGCACCTCGAGCACTAAGCACCCAGCACCCTGAGTACTGAGCACCCAGCACCCTGAGCACTGAGCACCCAGAACCCTGAGCACTGAGCACAGAGCACCCTGAGCACGGAGCACCCAGCACCCTGAGTACTGAGCACCCAACACCCAGACTACTGAGCTCCCAGCACACTGAGCACTGAGCAGCCAGCACCCTGAGTACTGAGCACCCAGCACCCTGAGTACTGAACACCCAGCACCCTGAGCACTGAGCACTGAGCACCCTGAGCACTGAGTACTGAGCACTGAGCACCCTGAGCACTGAGCACCCAGCACCCCGAGTACTGAGCACCCAGCACCCTGAGCACTGAGCACCCAGCGCCGCGAGCACTGAGCACCCAGCACCGCGAGCACTGAGCACTGAGCACCCTGAGCACTGAGCACCCAGCACCCGGAGTACTGAGCACTGAGCACCCTGAGTACTGAGCACCCAGCACCCTGAGCACTGAGCACCCAGCACCCTGAGTACTGAGCACTGAAAACCCTGAGTACTGAGCACCGAGCACCCTGAGTACTGAGCACCCAGCACCCTGATCACTGAGCACGGAGCACCCCGAGGACTGAGCACCCAGCACCCTGAGCACTGAGCACCCAGCACCTTGAGTACTGAGCACCGAGCACAACGAGCACTGAGCACCCAGCACCCTGAGTACTGAGCACCCAGCACCCTGAGCACTGAGCACCCAGCTCCCTGAGCACTGAGCACGCAGCACCCCAAGCACTGAGCACCCAGCACCCTGAGTACTGAGCACAGAGCACCCTGAGCACTGAGCACCCAGCACCCTGAGTACAGAGCACCCAGCACCCTGAGTACTGAGCAACCAGCACCCTGAGCACTGAGCACTGAGCACCCAGCACCCTGAGCACTGAGCACCCAGCACCACAGCCCTGAGCACCCAGCACCCCGAGCACTGAGCACCCAGCACCCTGAGCACTGAGCACCCAGCACCCTGAGTACTGAGCAACCAGCAACCTGAGTACTGAGCACCCAGCACCCTGAGTACTGAGCAGTCAGCACCCTGAGTACTGAGCATCGAGCACACCGAGCAATGAGCACCCAGCACCCTGAGCACTGAGCACCCGGAGGACTGAGCACCCAGCACCCTGAGCACTGAGCACCGATCACTCTGAGCAGTGAGCACCCAGCACCCCGAGCACTGAGCACCCAGCACCCTGAGTACTGAGCACCCAGCACCCCGAGTACTGAGCACCCAGCACCCTGAGTACTGAGCACCCAGCACCCCGAGCACTGAGCACCCAGCACCCTGAGTACTGAGCACCCTGAGTACTGAGCACTGAGCACAGAGCATCCTGAGTACTGAGCACCCTGAGGACTGAGCACCCAGCACCCAGAGCACTGAGAACCCAGCACCCTGAGTACTGAGCACTGATCACCCTGAGCACTGAGCACCCAGCACCCCGAGCACTGAGCACCCAGCACCCTGAGTACTGAGCACCCAGCACCCTGAGCACTGAGCACCGAGCACCCTGAGTACTGAACACCCAGCACCCTGAGCACTCAGCACTGAGCACCCAGCACCCTGAGCACTGAGCACTGAGCACCCAGCACCCCGAGCACTGAGCACCCAGCACCCTGAGCACCCAGCACCCTGAGCACTGAGCACCCTGAGCACTGAGCACCCTGAGCACTGAGCACTGAGCACCCAGCACCCTGAGTACTGAGCACCCAACACTCTGAGCACTGAGCACCCAGCACGCTGAGTACTGAGCACTGAGCACACAGCACCCTGAGTACTGAGCACCCAGCACCCCGAGCACTGAGCACCCAGCGCCCCGAGCACTGAGCACCCAGCACCCCGAGCACTGAGCACTGAGCACACTGAGCACTGAGAACCCTGAGTACTGAGCACCCAGCACCCTGAGCACTGAGAACCCTGAGTACTGAGCACCGAGCACCCTGAGTACTGAGTACCCAGCCCCCTGAGCACTGAGCACGGAGCACCCCGAGGACTGAGCAGCCCGCACCCTGAGCACTGAGCACCCAGCACCTTGAGTACTGAGCACCGAGCACCCCGAGCACTGAGCACCCAGCACCCTGAGTACTGAGCACCCAACACCCAGAGTACTGAGCACCCAGCACCCTGATCACTGAGCACCCAGCACCCTGAGTACTGAGCACCCAGCACCCTGAGTACTGAGCACCCAGCACCCTGAGCACTGAGCACTGAGCACCCAGCACCCTGAGCACTGAGCACTGACCACCCAGCACCCCGAGCACTGAGCACCCAGCACCCCGAGCACTGAGCACCCAGCGCCCTGAGCACTGAGCACCCAGCACCCTGAGCACTGAGCACCCAGCCCCCTGAGTACTGAGCACCCAGCACCATGAGTACTGAGCACCCAGCACCCTGAGTACTGAGCACCGAGCACCCCGAGCACTGAGCACCCAGCACCCTGAGCACTGAGCACCCTGAGGACTGAGCACCCAGCACCCTGAGCACCGAGCACACCGAGCACTGAGCACCCAGCACCCTGAGCACTGAGCACCCTGAGCACTGAGCACCCAGCACACCGAGCACTGAGCACCCAGCACCCTGAGTACTGAGCACCCAGCACCCTGAGCACTGAGCACCCAGCACCCTGAGTACTGAGCACCCAGCACCCTGAGTACTGAGCACACAGCACCCTGAGCACTGAGCACCCAGCACCCTGAGTACTGAGCACCCAGCACCCTGAGTACTGAGCACCCAGCACCCAGAGCACTGAGCACCCAGCACCCCGAGCATGGAGCACCCAGGACCCCGAGCACTGAGTACTGAGCACCCAGCACCCTGAGTACTGAGCACCGAGCTAACCGAGCACTGAGCACCCTGAGTACTGAGCACCCAGCACCCCGATCACTGAGCACCCAGCACCCTGAGCACTGAGCACCCAGCACCCTGAGCACTGAGCACCCAGCACCCTGAGTACTGAGCACCCAGCACGCTGAGTACTGAGCACCCAGCACCCTGAGCACTGAGCACCCAGCACCCTGAGTACTGAGCACTGAGCACCCAGCACCCCGAGCACTGAGCACCCAGCACCCTGTGTACTGAGCATTGAGCACCCTGAGTACTAAACACCCAGCACCCTGAGTACTGAGCACCCAGCACCCTGAGCACTCAGCACCCAGCACCCCGAGCACTGAGCACCAAGCACCCTGAGCACTGAGCACCCAGCACCATGAGCACGGAGAACCCCGAGTACTGAGCACCCAGCACCCTGAGCACTGAGCACCCAGCACCTTGAGTACTGAGCACCGAGCACCTCGAGCACTAAGCACCCAGCACCCTGAGTACTGAGCACCCAGCACCCTGAGCACTGAGCACCCAGAACCCTGAGCACTGAGCACAGAGCACCCTGAGCACGGAGCACCCAGCACCCTGAGTACTGAGCACCCAACACCCAGACTACTGAGCTCCCAGCACACTGAGCACTGAGCAGCCAGCACCCTGAGTACTGAGCACCCAGCACCCTGAGTACTGAACACCCAGCACCCTGAGCACTGAGCACTGAGGACCCTGAGCACTGAGTACTGAGCACTGAGCACCCTGAGCACTGAGCACCCAGCACCCCGAGTACTGAGCACCCAGCACCCTGAGCACTGAGCACCCAGCGCCCCGAGCACTGAGCACCCAGCACCGCGAGCACTGAGCACTGAGCACCCTGAGCACTGAGCACCCAGCACCCGGAGTACTGAGCACTGAGCACCCTGAGTACTGAGCACCAAGCACCCCGAGTACTGAGCACTGAGCACCCTGAGTACTGAGCACCCAGCACCCTGAGCACTGAGCACCCAGCACCCTGAGTACTGAGCACTGAAAACCCTGAGTACTGAGCACCGTGCACCCTGAGTACTGAGCACCCAGCACCCTGATCGCTGAGCACGGAGCACCCCGAGGACTGAGCACCCAGCACCCTGAGCACTGAGCACCCAGCACCTTGAGTACTGAGCACCGAGCACAACGAGCACTGAGCACCCAGCACCCTGAGTACTGAGCACCCAGCACCCTGAGCACTGAGCACCCAGCTCCCTGAGCACTGAGCACGCAGCACCCCAAGCACTGAGCACCCAGCACCCTGAGTACTGAGCACAGAGCACCCTGAGCACTGAGCACCCAGCACCCTGAGTACAGAGCACCCAGCACCCTGAGTACTGAGCAACCAGCACCCTGAGCACTGAGCACTGAGCACCCAGCACCCTGAGCACTGAGCACCCAGCACCACAGCCCTGAGCACCCAGCACCCCGAGCACTGAGCACCCAGCACCCTGAGCACTGAGCACCCAGCACCCTGAGTACTGAGCAACCAGCAACCTGAGTACTGAGCACCCAGCACCCTGAGTACTGAGCAGTCAGCACCCTGAGTACTGAGCACCGAGCACACCGAGCAATGAGCACCCAGCACCCTGAGCACTGAGCACCCGGAGGACTGAGCACCCAGCACCCTGAGCACTGAGCACCGATCACTCTGAGCAGTGAGCACCCAGCACCCCGAGCACTGAGCACCCAGCACCCTGAGTACTGAGCACCCAGCACCCCGAGTACTGAGCAACCAGCAACCTGAGTACTGAGCACCCAGCACCCTGAGTACTGAGCAGTCAGCACCCTGAGTACTGAGCACCGAGCACACCGAGCAATGAGCACCCAGCACCCTGAGCACTGAGCACCCGGAGGACTGAGCACCCAGCACCCCGAATACTGAGCACCCAGCACCCTGAGTACTGAGCACCCAGCACCCCGAGCACTGAGCACCCAGCACCCTGAGTACTGAGCACCCTGAGTACTGAGCACTGAGCACAGAGCATCCTGAGAACTGAGCACCCTGAGGACTGAGCACCCAGCACCCAGAGCACTGAGAACCCAGCACCCTGAGTACTGAGCACTGATCACCCTGAGCACTGAGCACCCAGCACCCCGAGCACTGAGCACCCAGCACCCTGAGTACTGAGCACCCAGCACCCTGAGCACTGAGCACCGAGCACCCTGAGTACTGAACACCCAGCACCCTGAGCACTCAGCACTGAGCACCCAGCACCCTGAGCACTGAGCACTGAGCACCCAGCACCCCGAGCACTGAGCACCCAGCACCCTGAGCACCCAGCACCCTGAGCACTGAGCACCCTGAGCACTGAGCACCCTGAGCACTGAGCACTGAGCACCCAGCACCCTGAGTACTGAGCACCCAACACTCTGAGCACTGAGCACCCAGCACGCTGAGTACTGAGCACTGAGCACACAGCACCCTGAGTACTGAGCACCCAGCACCATGAGTACTGAGCACCCAGCACCCTGAGTACTGAGCACCGAGCACCCCGAGCACTGAGCACCCAGCACCCTGAGCACTGAGCACCCTGAGGACTGAGCACCCAGCACCCTGAGCACCGAGCACACCGAGCACTGAGCACCCAGCACCCTGAGCACTAAGCACCCTGAGCACTGAGCACCCAGCACACCGAGCACTGAGCACCCAGCACCCTGAGTACTGAGCACCCAGCACCCTGAGCACTGAGCACCCAGCACCCTGAGTACTGAGCACCCTGTGTACTGAGCACAGATCACCCTGAGCACTGAGCACCCAGCACCCTGAGTACTGAGCACCCAGCACCCTGAGCACTGAGCACCCAGCACCCTGAGCACTGAGCACCCAGCACCCTGAGTACTGATCACCCAGAACCCTGAGTACTGAGTACAAAGCACCCTGAGCACTGAGCACCCAGCACCCTGAGTACTGAGCACCGAGCACACTAAGTACTGAGCACCAAGCACCCTGAGTACTGAGCACACAGCACCCTGAGCACTGAGCACACAGCACCCTGAGTACTGAGCACCCAGCACCCTGAGTACTGAGCACACAGCACCCTGAGTACTGAGCACCCAGCACCCTGAGTACTGAGCACCCAGCACCCTGAGTACTGAGCACCGAGCACCCCGAGCACTGAGCAACCAGCACCCTGAGTACTGAGCACTGAGCACCCTGAGTACTGAGCACCGAACACCCTGAGTACTGAGCACCCAGCACCCTGAGGACTGAGCACCCAGCAGCCTGAACACTGAGCACCCAGCACCCTGAGTACTGAGCCCCCAGCACCCTGAGTACTGAGCACCCAGCACCCTGAGCACTGAGCACCCAGCACCCCGAGCACTGAGCACCCAGCACCCCGAGCACTGAGCACCCAGCACCCCGAGCACTGAGCACCCAGCACCCTGAGTACTGAGCACAGAGCACCCTGAGCACTGAGCACCCAGCACCCTGAGTATTGAGCACCCAGCACCCTGAGTACTGAGCAACCAGCACCCTGAGCACTGAGCACTGAGCACCCAGCACCCTGAGCACTGAGCACTGAGCACCCAGCACCACAGCCCTGAGCACCCAGCACTCCGAGCACTGAGCACCCAGCACCCTGAGCACTGAGCACCCAGCACCCTGAGTACTGAGCAACCAGCAACCTGAGTACTGAGCACCCAGCACCCTGAGTACTGAGCACTCAGCACCCTGAGTACTGAGCACCGAGCACACCGAGCAATGAGCACCCAGCACCCTGAGCACTGAGCACCCGGAGGACTGAGCACCCAGCACCCTGAGCACTGAGCACCGATCACTCTGAGCAGTGAGCACCCAGCACCCCGAGCACTGAGCACCCAGCACCCTGAGTACTGAGCACCCAGCACCCCGAGTACTGAGCACCCAGCACCCTGAGTACTGAGCACCCAGCACCCCGAGCACTGAGCACCCAGCACCCTGAGTACTGAGCACCCTGAGTACTGAGCACTGAGCACAGAGCACCCTGAGTACTGAGCACCCTGAGGACTGAGCACCCAGCACCCAGAGAACTGAGAACCCAGCACCCTGAGTACTGAGCACTGATCACCCTGAGCACTGAGCACCCAGCACCCCGAGCACTGAGCACCCAGCACCCTGAGTACTGAGCACCCAGCACCCTGAGCACTGAGCACCGAGCACCCAGAGTACTGAACACCCAGCACCCTGAGCACTCAGCACTGAGCACCCAGCACCCTGAGCACTGAGCACTGAGCACCCAGCACCCCGAGCACTGAGCACCCAGCACCCTGAGCACCCAGCACCCTGAGCACTGAGCACCCTGAGCACTGAGCACCCTGAGCACTGAGCACTGAGCACCCAGCACCCTGAGTACTGAGCACCCAACACTCTGAGCACTGAGCACCCAGCACGCTGAGTACTGAGCACTGAGCACACAGCACCCTGAGTACTGAGCACCCAGCACCCCGAGCACTGAGCACCCAGCGCCCCGAGCACTGAGCACCCAGCACCCCGAGCACTGAGCACTGAGCACACTGAGCACTGAGCACCCAGCACCCCGAGTACTGAGCACTGAGCGCCCTGAGTACTGAGCACCCAGCACCCCGAGTACTGAGCACTGAGCACCCTGAGTACTGAGCACCCAGCACCCTGAGCACTGAGATCCCTGAGTACTGAGCACCGAGCACCCTGAGTACTGAGCACCCAGCCCCCTGAGCACTGAGCACGGAGCACCCCGAGGACTGAGCACCCCGCACCCTGAGCACTGAGCACCCAGCACCTTGAGTACTGAGCACCGAGCACCCCGAGCACTGAGCACCCAGCACCCTGAGTACTGAGCACCCAACACCCAGAGTACTGAGCACCCAGCACCCTGATCACTGAGCACCCAGCACCCTGAGTACTGAGCACCCAGCACCCTGAGTACTGAGCACCCAGCACCCTGAGCACTGAGCACCCAGCACCCTGAGCACTGAGCACTGACCACCCAGCACCCAGAGCACTGAGCACCCAGCACCCCGTGCACTGAGCACCCAGCGCCCTGAGCACTGAGCACCCAGCACCCTGAGTACTGAGCACCGAGCACCCCGAGCACTGAGCACCCAGCACCCTGAGCACTGAGCACCCTGAGGACTGAGCACCCAGCACCCTGAGCACCGAGCACCCCGAGCACTGAGCACCCAGCACCCTGAGCACTGAGCACCCTGAGCACTGAGCACCCAGCACACCGAGCACTGAGCACCCAGCACCCTGAGTACTGAGCACCCAGCACCCTGAGCACTGAGCACCCAGCACCCTGAGTACTGAGCACCCTGAGTACTGAGCACCGATCACCCTGAGCACTGAGCACCCAGCACCCTGAGTACTGAGCACCCAGCACCCTGAGCACTGAGCACCCAGAACCCTGAGCACTGAGCACCCAGCACCCTGAGTACTGAGGACCCAGAACCCTGAGTACTGAGTACAAAGCACCCTGAGCACTGAGCACCCAGCACCCTGAGTACTGAGCACCGAGCACACTAAGTACTGAGCACCAAGCACCCTGAGTACTGAGCACCCAGCACCCTGAGCACTGAGCACCCAGCACCCTGAGTACTGAGCACCCAGCACCCTGAGTACTGAGCACCCAGCACCCTGAGTACTGAGCACCCAGCACCCTGAGTACTGAGCACCCAGCACCCTGAGTACTGAGCACCGAGCACCCCGAGGACTGAGCAACCAGCACCCTGAGTACTGAGCACTGAGCACCCTGAGTACTGAGCACCGAACACCCTGAGTACTGAGCACCCAGCACCCTGAGGACTGAGCACCCAGCACCCTGAACACTGAGCACAAAGCACCCTGAGTACTGAGCCCCCAGCACCCTGAGTACTGAGCACCCAGCACCCTGAGCACTGAGCACCCAGCACCCCGAGCACTGAGCACCCAGCACCCCGAGCACTGAGCACCCAGCACCCCGAGCACTGAGCACCCAGCACCCTGAGCACTGAGCACCCAGCACCCTGAGCACTGAGCACCCAGCACCCTGAGTACTGAGTACTCAGCACCCTGAGCACTGAGCACCCAGCACCCTGAGTACTGATCACCGAGCACCCCGAGCACTGAGCACCCAGCACCCTGAGTACTGAGCACCCAGCACCCTGAGTACTGAGCACCCAGCACCCTGAGCACTGAGCACAAAGCACGCTGAGTACTGAGCACTGAGCACCCTGAGTACTGAGCACCGAGGACCCTGAGCACTGAGCACCCAGCACGCTGAGTACTGAGCACTGAGCACCCTGAGTACTGAGCACCTAGCACCCTGAATACTGAGCACACAGCACCCTGAGCACTGAGCAGCCAGCACCCTCAGCACTGAGCACCCAGCACCCCGAGCACTGAGCACCCAGCACCCTGAGCACTGAGCACCCAGCACCCTGAGTACTGAGCACCCAGCACCCTGAGTACTGAGCACCAAGTACCCTGAGTACTGAGCACCCCGAGTACTGAGCAGCCAGCACCCCGAGCACTGAGCACCCAGCACCCTGAGTACTGAGAACAGATCACCCTGAGTACTGAGCACCCAGCACCCTGAGTACTGAGCCCCCAGCACCCTGAGTACTGAGCACCCAGCAACCCGAGCACTGAGCACCCAGCACCCCGAGAATGAGCACCCAGCACCCTGAGTACTGAGAACCGAGCTCCCTGAGTATTGAGCACCCAGCACCCTGAGTACTGAGCCCCCAGCACCCTGAGCACTGAGCACCCAGCACACCGAGCACTGAGCACCCAGCACCCCGAGAATGAGCACCCAGCACACTGAGTACTGAGCACCCAGCACCCCGAGCACGGAGCACCCAGGACCCCGAGCACTGAGTACTGAGCACCCAGCACCCTGAGTACTGAGCACCGAGCTCCCCGAGCACTGAGCACCCAGCACCCTGAGCACTGAGCACCCAGCACCCTGAGCACTGAGCACCCAGCACCCTGAGCACTGAGCACCCAGCACCCTGAGCACTGAGCACCCAGCACCCAGAGCACTGAGCACCCAGCACCCTGAGCACTGAGCACCCAGCACCCTGAGTACTGAGCACCCAGCACCCTGAGTACTGAGCACCCTGAGTACTGAGCACCGATCACCCTGAGCACTGAGCACCCAGCACCCTGAGTACTGAGCACCCAGCACCCTGAGCACTGAGCACCCAGCACCCTGAGCATTGAGCACACAGCACCCTGAGTACTGAGCACCCAGAACCCTGAGTACTGAGTACAAAGCACCCTGAGCACTGAGCACCCAGCACCCTGAGTACTGAGCACGGAGCACCCTGAGTACTGAGCACCCAGCACCCTGAGTACTGAGCACCCAGCACCCTGAGCACTGAGCACCCAGCACCCTGAGTACTGAGCACCCAGCACCCTGAGTACTGAGCACTGATCACCCTGAGCACTGAGCACCCAGCACCCCGAGCACTGAGCACCCAGCACCCTGAGTACTGAGCACCTAGCACCCTGAGCACTGAGCACCGAGCACCCTGAGTACTGAACACCCAGCACCCTGAGCACTGAGCACTGAGCACCCAGCACCCCGAGTACTGAGCACTGAGCGCCCTGAGTACTGAGCACCCAGCACCCCGAGTACTGAGCACTGAGCACCCTGAGTACTGAGCACCCAGCACCCTGAGCACTGAGAACCCTGAGTACTGAGCACCGAGCACCCTGAGTACTGAGCACCCAGCCCCCTGAGCACTGAGCACGGAGCACCCCGAGGACTGAGCACCCCGCACCCTGAGCACTGAGCACCCAGCACCTTGAGTACTGAGCACCGAGCACCCCGAGCACTGAGCACCCAGCACCCTGAGTACTGAGCACCCAACACCCAGAGTACTGAGCACCCAGCACCCTGATCACTGAGCACCCAGCACCCTGAGTACTGAGCACCCAGCACCCTGAGTACTGAGCACCCAGCACCCTGAGCACTGAGCACCCAGCACCCTGAGCACTGAGCACTGACCACCCAGCACCCAGAGCACTGAGCACCCAGCACCCCGAGCACTGAGCACCCAGCGCCCTGAGCACTGAGCACCCAGCACCCTGAGTACTGAGCACCGAGCACCCCGAGCACTGAGCACCCAGCACCCTGAGCACTGAGCACCCTGAGGACTGAGCACCCAGCACCCTGAGCACCGAGCACCCCGAGCACTGAGCACCCAGCACCCTGAGCACTGAGCACCCTGAGCACTGAGCACCCAGCACACCGAGCACTGAGCACCCAGCACCCTGAGTACTGAGCACCCAGCACCCTGAGCACTGAGCACCCAGCACCCTGAGTACTGAGCACCCTGAGTACTGAGCACCGATCACCCTGAGCACTGAGCACCCAGCACCCTGAGTACTGAGCACCCAGCACCCTGAGCACTGAGCACCCAGAACCCTGAGCACTGAGCACCCAGCACCCTGAGTACTGAGGACCCAGAACCCTGAGTACTGAGTACAAAGCACCCTGAGCACTGAGCACCCAGCACCCTGAGTACTGAGCACCGAGCACACTAAGTACTGAGCACCAAGCACCCTGAGTACTGAGCACCCAGCACCCTGAGCACTGAGCACCCAGCACCCTGAGTACTGAGCACCCAGCACCCTGAGTACTGAGCACCCAGCACCCTGAGTACTGAGCACCCAGCACCCTGAGTACTGAGCACCCAGCACCCTGAGTACTGAGCACCGAGCACCCCGAGCACTGAGCAACCAGCACCCTGAGTACTGAGCACTGAGCACCCTGAGTACTGAGCACCGAACACCCTGAGTACTGAGCACCCAGCACCCTGAGGACTGAGCACCCAGCACCCTGAACACTGAGCACCCAGCACCCTGAGTACTGAGCCCCCAGCACCCTGAGTACTGAGCACCCAGCACCCTGAGCACTGAGCACCCAGCACCCCGAGCACTGAGCACCCAGCACCCCGAGCACTGAGCACCCAGCACCCCGAGCACTGAGCACCCAGCACCCTGAGCACTGAGCACCCAGCACCCTGAGCATTGAGCACCCAGCACCCTGAGTACTGAGTACTCAGCACCCTGAGCACTGAGCACCCAGCACCCTGAGTACTGATCACCGAGCACCCCGAGCACTGAGCACCCAGCACCCTGAGTACTGAGCACCCAGCACCCTGAGTACTGAGCACCCAGCACCCTGAGCACTGAGCACAAAGCACGCTGAGTACTGAGCACTGAGCACCCTGAGTACTGAGCACCGAGGACCCTGAGCACTGAGCACCCAGCACGCTGAGTACTGAGCACTGAGCACCCTGAGTACTGAGCACCTAGCACCCTGAATACTGAGCACACAGCACCCTGAGCACTGAGCAGCCAGCACCCTCAGCACTGAGCACCCAGCACCCCGAGCACTGAGCACCCAGCACCCTGAGCACTGAGCACCCAGCACCCCGAGTACTGAGCACCCAGCACCCTGAGTACTGAGCACCAAGTACCCTGAGTACTGAGCACCCCGAGTACTGAGCAGCCAGCACCCCGAGCACTGAGCACCCAGCACCCTGAGTACTGAGAACAGATCACCCTGAGTACTGAGCACCCAGCACCCTGAGTACTGAGCCCCCAGCACCCTGAGTACTGAGCACCCAGCAACCCGAGCACTGAGCACCCAGCACCCCGAGAATGAGCACCCAGCACCCTGAGTACTGAGAACCGAGCACCCTGAGTATTGAGCACCCAGCACCCTGAGTACTGAGCCCCCAGCACCCTGAGCACTGAGCACCCAGCACACCGAGCACTGAGCACCCAGCACCCCGAGAATGAGCACCCAGCACACTGAGTACTGAGCACCCAGCACCCCGAGCACGGAGCACCCAGGACCCCGAGCACTGAGTACTGAGCACCCAGCACCCTGAGTACTGAGCACCGAGCTCCCCGAGCACTGAGCACCCAGCACCCTGAGCACTGAGCACCCAGCACCCTGAGCACTGAGCACCCAGCACCCTGAGCACTGAGCACCCAGCACCCTGAGCACTGAGCACCCAGCACCCAGAGCACTGAGCAGCCAGCACCCTGAGCACTGAGCACCCAGCACCCTGAGTACTGAGCACCCAGCACCCTGAGTACTGAGCACCCTGAGTACTGAGCACCGATCACCCTGAGCACTGAGCACCCAGCACCCTGAGTACTGAGCACCCAGCACCCTGAGCACTGAGCACCCAGCACCCTGAGCATTGAGCACACAGCACCCTGAGTACTGAGCACCCAGAACCCTGAGTACTGAGTACAAAGCACCCTGAGCACTGAGCACCCAGCACCCTGAGTACTGAGCACGGAGCACCCTGAGTACTGAGCACCCAGCACCCTGAGTACTGAGCACCCAGCACCCTGAGCACTGAGCACCCAGCACCCTGAGTACTGAGCACCCAGCACCCTGAGTACTGAGCACTGATCACCCTGAGCACTGAGCACCCAGCACCCCGAGCACTGAGCACCCAGCACCCTGAGTACTGAGCACCTAGCACCCTGAGCACTGAGCACCGAGCACCCTGAGTACTGAACACCCAGCACCCTGAGCACTGAGCACTGAGCACCCAGCACCCTGAGCACTGAGCACTGAGCACCCAGCACCCCGAGCACTGAGCACCCAGCACCCTGAGCACCCAGCACCCTGAGCACTGAGCACCCTGAGCACTGAGCACCCTGAGCACTGAGCACTGAGCACCCAGCACCCTGAGTACTGAGCACCCAACACTCTGAGCAATGAGCACCCAGCACGCTGAGTACTGAGCACTGAGCACACAGCACCCTGAGCACTGAGCACCCAGCACCCTGAGCACTGAGCACTGAGCACCCAGCACCCCGAGCACTGAGCACCCAGCACCCTGAGCACCCAGCACCCTGAGCACTGAGCACCCTGAGTACTGAGCACCCAGCACCCTGAGCACTGAGCACACAGCACCCTGAGTACTGAGCACCCTGAGTACTGAGCACTGATCACCCTGAGCACTGAGCACCCAGCACCCTGTATACTGAGCACACAGCACCCTGAGCACTGAGCACCCAGCACCCTGAGCACTGAGCACCCAGCACCCTGAGTACTGAGCACCCAGAACCCTGAGTACTGAGTACAAAGCACCCTGAGCACTGAGCACCCAGCACCCTGAGTACTGAGCACCGAGCACGATGAGTACTGAGCACCCAGCACCCTGAGTACTGAGCACCCAGCACCCTGAGCACTGAGCACCCAGCACCCTGAGTACTGAGCACCCAGCACCCTGAGTACTGAGCACCCAGCACCCTGAGTACGGAGCACCCAGCACCCTGAGTACTGAGCACCCAGCACCCTGAGTACTGAGCACTGAGCACCCTGAGCACTGAGCAACCAGCACCCTGAGTACTGAGCACTGAGCACCCTGAGTACTAAGCACCGAACACCCTGAGTACTGAGCACCCAGCACCCTGAGGACTGAGCACCCAGCACCCTGAGCACTGAGCACCCAGCACCCTGAGTAATGAGCACCCAGCACCCTGAGTACTGAGCACCCAGCACCCTGAGCACTGAGCACCCAGCACCCCGAGCACTGAGCACCCAGCACCCCGAGCACTGAGCACCCAGTACCCTGAGCACTGAGCACCCAGCACCCTGAGCACTGAGCACCCAGCACCCTGAGTACTGAGTACTCAGCACCCTGAGCACTGACCACCCAGCACCCTGAGTACTGATCACCGAGCACCCCGAGCACTGAGCACCCAGCACCCTGAGTACTGAGCACCCAGCACCCTGAGCACTGAGCACAAAGCACACTGAGTACTGAGCACTGAACACCCTGAGTACTGAGCACCGAGGACCCTGAGCACTCAGCACCCAGCACGCTGAGTACTAAGCACTGAGCACCCTGAGTACTGAGCACCTAGCACCCTGAGTACTGAGCACCCAGCACCCTGAGCACTGAGCAGCCAGCACCCTCAGCACTGAGCACCCAGCACCCCGAGCACTGAGCACCCAGCACCCTGAGCACTGAGCACCCAGCACCCCGAGTACTGAGCACCGAGCACCCCGAGCTCTGAGCACCCAGCACCCTGAGTACTGAGCACCCAGTACCCTGAGTACTGAGCACCCCGAGTACTGAGCTCCCAGCACCCCGAGCACTGAGCACCCAGCACCCTGAGTACTGAGAACAGATCACCCCGAGCACGCAGCAACCAGTACCCCGAGCACTGAGTACTGAGCACCCAGCACCCTGAGTACTGAGCACCGAGCTCCCCGAGCACTGAGCACCCAGCACCCTGAGCACTGAGCACCCAGCACCCTGAGCAGTGAACACCCAGCACCCTGAGTACTGAGCACCCAGCACGCTGAGTACTGAGCACTCAGCACCCTGAGCACTTAGCACCCAGCACCCTGAGTACTGAGCACTGAGCACCCAGCACCCCGAGCACTGAGCACCCAGCACCCTGTGTACTGAGCACTGAGCACCCTGATTACTAAGCACCTAGCACCCTGAGTACTGAGCACCCAGGACCCTGAGCACTGAGCACCGAGCACCCCGAGCACTGAGCACTCAGCACCCTGAGCACTCAGCACCCATCACCCCGATCACTGAGCACCCAGCACCCTGAGCACTGAGCACCCAGCACCGTGAGCACTGAGCACCCAGCAACCAGAGCACTGAGCACCCAGCACCCTGAGCACTGAGCACCCAGCACCCTGAGTACTGAGCACCCAGCACCCTGAGTACTGAGCACCCAGCACCCTGAGCACTGAGCACCCAGCACCCTGAGCACTGAGCACTGACCACCCAGCACCCAGAGCACTGAGCACCCAGCACCCCGAGCACTGAGCACCCAGCGCCCTGAGCACTGAGCACCCAGCACCCTGAGTACTGAGCACCGAGCACCCCGAGCACTGAGCACCCAGCACCCTGAGCACTGAGCACCCTGAGGACTGAGCACCCAGCACCCTGAGCACCGAGCACCCCGAGCACTGAGCACCCAGCACCCTGAGCACTGAGCACCCTGAGCACTGAGCACCCAGCACACCGAGCACTGAGCACCCAGCACCCTGAGTACTGAGCACCCAGCACCCTGAGCACTGAGCACCCAGCACCCTGAGTACTGAGCACCCTGAGTACTGAGCACCGATCACCCTGAGCACTGAGCACCCAGCACCCTGAGTACTGAGCACCCAGCACCCTGAGCACTGAGCACCCAGAACCCTGAGCACTGAGCACCCAGCACCCTGAGTACTGAGGACCCAGAACCCTGAGTACTGAGTACAAAGCACCCTGAGCACTGAGCACCCAGCACCCTGAGTACTGAGCACCGAGCACACTAAGTACTGAGCACCAAGCACCCTGAGTACTGAGCACCCAGCACCCTGAGCACTGAGCACCCAGCACCCTGAGTACTGAGCACCCAGCACCCTGAGTACTGAGCACCCAGCACCCTGAGTACTGAGCACCCAGCACCCTGAGTACTGAGCACCCAGCACCCTGAGTACTGAGCACCGAGCACCCCGAGCACTGAGCAACCAGCACCCTGAGTACTGAGCACTGAGCACCCTGAGTACTGAGCACCGAACACCCTGAGTACTGAGCACCCAGCACCCTGAGGACTGAGCACCCAGCACCCTGAACACTGAGCACCCAGCACCCTGAGTACTGAGCCCCCAGCACCCTGAGTACTGAGCACCCAGCACCCTGAGCACTGAGCACCCAGCACCCCGAGCACTGAGCACCCAGCACCCCGAGCACTGAGCACCCAGCACCCCGAGCACTGAGCACCCAGCACCCTGAGCACTGAGCACCCAGCACCCTGAGCACTGAGCACCCAGCACCCTGAGTACTGAGTACTCAGCACCCTGAGCACTGAGCACCCAGCACCCTGAGTACTGATCACCGAGCACCCCGAGCACTGAGCACCCAGCACCCTGAGTACTGAGCACCCAGCACCCTGAGTACTGAGCACCCAGCACCCTGAGCACTGAGCACAAAGCACGCTGAGTACTGAGCACTGAGCACCCTGAGTACTGAGCACCGAGGACCCTGAGCACTGAGCACCCAGCACGCTGAGTACTGAGCACTGAGCACCCTGAGTACTGAGCACCTAGCACCCTGAATACTGAGCACACAGCACCCTGAGCACTGAGCAGCCAGCACCCTCAGCACTGAGCACCCAGCACCCCGAGCACTGAGCACCCAGCACCCTGAGCACTGAGCACCCAGCACCCCGAGTACTGAGCACCCAGCACCCTGAGTACTGAGCACCAAGTACCCTGAGTACTGAGCACCCCGAGTACTGAGCAGCCAGCACCCCGAGCACTGAGCACCCAGCACCCTGAGTACTGAGAACAGATCACCCTGAGTACTGAGCACCCAGCACCCTGAGTACTGAGCCCCCAGCACCCTGAGTACTGAGCACCCAGCAACCCGAGCACTGAGCACCCAGCACCCCGAGAATGAGCACCCAGCACCCTGAGTACTGAGAACCGAGCACCCTGAGTATTGAGCACCCAGCACCCTGAGTACTGAGCCCCCAGCACCCTGAGCACTGAGCACCCAGCACACCGAGCACTGAGCACCCAGCACCCCGAGAATGAGCACCCAGCACACTGAGTACTGAGCACCCAGCACCCCGAGCACGGAGCACCCAGGACCCCGAGCACTGAGTACTGAGCACCCAGCACCCTGAGTACTGAGCACCGAGCTCCCCGAGCACTGAGCACCCAGCACCCTGAGCACTGAGCACCCAGCACCCTGAGCACTGAGCACCCAGCACCCTGAGCACTGAGCACCCAGCACCCTGAGCACTGAGCACCCAGCACCCAGAGCACTGAGCAGCCAGCACCCTGAGCACTGAGCACCCAGCACCCTGAGTACTGAGCACCCAGCACCCTGAGTACTGAGCACCCTGAGTACTGAGCACCGATCACCCTGAGCACTGAGCACCCAGCACCCTGAGTACTGAGCACCCAGCACCCTGAGCACTGAGCACCCAGCACCCTGAGCATTGAGCACACAGCACCCTGAGTACTGAGCACCCAGAACCCTGAGTACTGAGTACAAAGCACCCTGAGCACTGAGCACCCAGCACCCTGAGTACTGAGCACGGAGCACCCTGAGTACTGAGCACCCAGCACCCTGAGTACTGAGCACCCAGCACCCTGAGCACTGAGCACCCAGCACCCTGAGTACTGAGCACCCAGCACCCTGAGTACTGAGCACTGATCACCCTGAGCACTGAGCACCCAGCACCCCGAGCACTGAGCACCCAGCACCCTGAGTACTGAGCACCTAGCACCCTGAGCACTGAGCACCGAGCACCCTGAGTACTGAACACCCAGCACCCTGAGCACTGAGCACTGAGCACCCAGCACCCTGAGCACTGAGCACTGAGCACCCAGCACCCCGAGCACTGAGCACCCAGCACCCTGAGCACCCAGCACCCTGAGCACTGAGCACCCTGAGCACTGAGCACCCTGAGCACTGAGCACTGAGCACCCAGCACCCTGAGTACTGAGCACCCAACACTCTGAGCAATGAGCACCCAGCACGCTGAGTATTGAGCACTGAGCACACAGCACCCTGAGCACTGAGCACCCAGCACCCTGAGCACTGAGCACTGAGCACCCAGCACCCCGAGCACTGAGCACCCAGCACCCTGAGCACCCAGCACCCTGAGCACTGAGCACCCTGAGTACTGAGCACCCAGCACCCTGAGCACTGAGCACACAGCACCCTGAGTACTGAGCACCCTGAGTACTGAGCACTGATCACCCTGAGCACTGAGCACCCAGCACCCTGTATACTGAGCACACAGCACCCTGAGCACTGAGCACCCAGCACCCTGAGCACTGAGCACCCAGCACCCTGAGCACTGAGCACCCAGCACCCTGAGCACTGAGCACCCAGCACCCTGAGCACTGAGCACCCAGCACCCAGAGCACTGAGCAGCCAGCACCCTGAGCACTGAGCACCCAGCACCCTGAGTACTGAGCACCCAGCACCCTGAGTACTGAGCACCCTGAGTACTGAGCACCGATCACCCTGAGCACTGAGCACCCAGCACCCTGAGTACTGAGCACCCAGCACCCTGAGCACTGAGCACCCAGCACCCTGAGCATTGAGCACACAGCACCCTGAGTACTGAGCACCCAGAACCCTGAGTACTGAGTACAAAGCACCCTGAGCACTGAGCACCCAGCACCCTGAGTACTGAGCACGGAGCACCCTGAGTACTGAGCACCCAGCACCCTGAGTACTGAGCACCCAGCACCCTGAGCACTGAGCACCCAGCACCCTGAGTACTGAGCACCCAGCACCCTGAGTACTGAGCACTGATCACCCTGAGCACTGAGCACCCAGCACCCCGAGCACTGAGCACCCAGCACCCTGAGTACTGAGCACCTAGCACCCTGAGCACTGAGCACCGAGCACCCTGAGTACTGAACACCCAGCACCCTGAGCACTGAGCACTGAGCACCCAGCACCCTGAGCACTGAGCACTGAGCACCCAGCACCCCGAGCACTGAGCACCCAGCACCCTGAGCACCCAGCACCCTGAGCACTGAGCACCCTGAGCACTGAGCACCCTGAGCACTGAGCACTGAGCACCCAGCACCCTGAGTACTGAGCACCCAACACTCTGAGCAATGAGCACCCAGCACGCTGAGTACTGAGCACTGAGCACACAGCACCCTGAGCACTGAGCACCCAGCACCCTGAGCACTGAGCACTGAGCACCCAGCACCCCGAGCACTGAGCACCCAGCACCCTGAGCACCCAGCACCCTGAGCACTGAGCACCCTGAGTACTGAGCACCCAGCACCCTGAGCACTGAGCACACAGCACCCTGAGTACTGAGCACCCTGAGTACTGAGCACTGATCACCCTGAGCACTGAGCACCCAGCACCCTGTATACTGAGCACACAGCACCCTGAGCACTGAGCACCCAGCACCCTGAGCACTGAGCACCCAGCACCCTGAGTACTGAGCACCCAGCACCCTGAGTACTGAGCACCCAGCACCCTGAGTACGGAGCACCCAGCACCCTGAGTACTGAGCACCCAGCACCCTGAGTACTGAGCACTGAGCACCCTGAGCACTGAGCAACCAGCACCCTGAGTACTGAGCACTGAGCACCCTGAGTACTAAGCACCGAACACCCTGAGTACTGAGCACCCAGCAACCTGAGGACTGAGCACCCAGCACCCTGAGCACTGAGCACCCAGCACCCTGAGTAATGAGCACCCAGCACCCTGAGTACTGAGCACCCAGCACCCTGAGCACTGAGCACCCAGCACCCCGAGCACTGAGCACCCAGCACCCCGAGCACTGAGCACCCAGTACCCTGAGCACTGAGCACCCAGCACCCTGAGCACTGAGCACCCAGCACCCTGAGTACTGAGTACTCAGCACCCTGAGCACTGACCACCCAGCACCCTGAGTACTGATCACCGAGCACCCCGAGCACTGAGCACCCAGCACCCTGAGTACTGAGCACCCAGCACCCTGAGCACTGAGCACAAAGCACACTGAGTACTGAGCACTGAACACCCTGAGTACTGAGCACCGAGGACCCTGAGCACTCAGCACCCAGCACGCTGAGTACTAAGCACTGAGCACCCTGAGTACTGAGCACCTAGCACCCTGAGTACTGAGCACCCAGCACCCTGAGCACTGAGCAGCCAGCACCCTCAGCACTGAGCACCCAGCACCCCGAGCACTGAGCACCCAGCACCCTGAGCACTGAGCACCCAGCACCCCGAGTACTGAGCACCGAGCACCCCGAGCTCTGAGCACCCAGCACCCTGAGTACTGAGCACCCAGTACCCTGAGTACTGAGCACCCCGAGTACTGAGCTCCCAGCACCCCGAGCACTGAGCACCCAGCACCCTGAGTACTGAGAACAGATCACCCCGAGCACGCAGCAACCAGTACCCCGAGCACTGAGTACTGAGCACCCAGCACCCTGAGTACTGAGCACCGAGCTCCCCGAGCACTGAGCACCCAGCACCCTGAGCACTGAGCACCCAGCACCCTGAGCAGTGAACACCCAGCACCCTGAGTACTGAGCACCCAGCACGCTGAGTACTGAGCACTCAGCACCCTGAGCACTTAGCACCCAGCACCCTGAGTACTGAGCACTGAGCACCCAGCACCCCGAGCACTGAGCACCCAGCACCCTGTGTACTGAGCACTGAGCACCCTGATTACTAAGCACCTAGCACCCTGAGTACTGAGCACCCAGGACCCTGAGCACTGAGCACCGAGCACCCCGAGCACTGAGCACTCAGCACCCTGAGCACTCAGCACCCATCACCCCGATCACTGAGCACCCAGCACCCTGAGCACTGAGCACCCAGCACCGTGAGCACTGAGCACCCAGCAACCAGAGCACTGAGCACCCAGCACCCTGAGCACTGAGCACCCAGCACCCTGAGTACTGAGCACCCAGCACCCTGAGTACTGAGCACCCAGCACCCTGAGTACTGAGCACCGAGCACCCTGAGTACTGAGCATCGAGCACACTGAGTAATGAGCAACCAGCACCCTGAGCACTGAGCACCCAGCACCCTGAGTACTGAGCACCCAGCACCCTGAGTACTGAGCACCCAGCACCCCGAGCACTGAGCACCCAGCACCCTGAGTACTGAGCACCTAGCACCCTGAGCACTGAGCACCGAGCACCCTGAGTACTGAACACCCAGCACCCTGAGCACTGAGCACTGAGCACCCAGCACCCTGAGCACTGAGAACTGAGCACCCAGAACCCTGAGCACTGAGCACCCAGCACCCTGAGCACCCAGCACCCTGAGCACTGAGCACCCTGAGCACTGAGGACCCTGAGCACTGAGCACTGAGCACCAAGCACCCTGAGTACTGAGCACCCAACACTCTGAGCACTGAGTACCCAGCACGCTGAGTACTGAGCACTGAGCACACAGCACCCTGAGTACTGAGCACCCAGCACCCCGAGCACTGAGCACCCAGCGCCCCGAGCACTGAGCACCCAGCACCCTGAGCACTGAGCACTGAGCACACTGAGCACTGAGCACCCAGCACCCCGAGTACTGAGAACTGAGCACCCTGAGTACTGCGCACCCAACACCCAGAGTACTGATCACCCAGCACCCTGAGAACTGAGCACCCAGCACCCTGAGTACTGAGCAACCAGCACCCTGAGTACTGAGCACCCAGCACCCTGAGCACTGAGCACTGAGCACCCAGCACCTTGAGCACTGAGCACTGACCACCCAGCACCCTGAGCACTGAGCACCCAGCACCCTGAGCACTGAGCACCCAGCACCCTGAGTACTGAGTACTCAGCACCCTGAGCACTGAGCACCCAGCACCCTGAGTACTGATCACCGAGCACCCCGAGCACTGAGCACCCAGCACCCTGAGTACTGAGAACCCAGCACCCTGAGTACTGAGCACCCAGCACCCTGAGTACTGAGCACCCAGCACCCTGAGCACTGAGCACAAAGCACGCTGAGTACTGAGCACTGAGCACCCTGAGTACTGAGCACCGAGGACCCTGAGCACTGAGCACCCAGCACGCTGAGTACTGAGCACTGAGCACACTGAGTTCTGAGCACCTAGCACCCTGAGTACTGAGCACCCAGCACCCTGAGCACTGAGCAGCCAGCACCCTCAGCACTGAGCACCCAGCACCCCGAGCACTGAGCACCCAGCACCCTGAGCACTGAGCAACCAGCACCCCGAGTACTGAGCACCCAGCACCCCGAGTACTGAGCACCGAGCACCCCGAGCACTGAGCACCCAGCACCCTGAGTACTGAGCACCCAGTACCCTGAGTACTGAGCACCCCGAGTACTGAGCACCCAGCACCCCGAGCACTGAGCACCCAGCACCCTGAGTACTGAGAACAGATCACCCTGAGCACTGAGCACCCAGCACCCTGAGTACTGAGCACCCAGAACCCTGAGTACTGAGTACAAAGCACCCTGAGCACTGAGCACCCAGCACCCTGAGTACTGAGCACCGAGCACCCTGAGTACTGAGCACCCAGCACCCTGAGTACTGAGCACCCAGCACCCTGAGCACTGAGCACCCAGCACCCTGAGTACTGAGCACCCAGCACCCTGAGTACTGAGCACCCAGCACCCTGAGTACGGAGCACCCAGCACCCTGAGTACTGAGCACCCAGCACCCTGAGTACTGAGCACCGAGCACCCCGAGCACTGAGCAACCAGCACCCTGAGTACTGAGCACTGAGCACCCTGAGTACTAAGCACCGAACACCCTGAGTACTGAGCACCCAGCACCCTGAGGACTGAGCACCCAGCACCCTGAGCACTGAGCACCCAGCACCCTGAGTAATGAGCACCCAGCACCCTGAGTACTGAGCACCCAGCACCCTGACCACTGAGCACCCAGCACCCCGAGCACTGAGCACCCAGCACCCCGAGCACTGAGCACCCAGCACCCTGAGCACTGAGCACCCAGCACCCTGAGCACTGAGCACCCAGCACCCTGAGTACTGAGTACTCAGCACCCTGAGCACTGAGCACCCAGCACCCTGAGTACTGATCAACGAGCACCCCGAGCACTGAGCACCCAGCACCCTGAGTACTGATCACCGAGCACCCCGAGCACTGAGCACCCAGCACCCTGAGTACTGAGCACCCAGCACCCTGAGTACTGAGCACCCAGCACCCTGAGTACTGAGCACCCAGCACCCTGAGCACTGAGCACAAAGCACGCTGAGTACTGAGCACTGAGCACCCTGAGTACTGAGCACCGAGGACCCTGAGCACTGAGCACCCAGCACGCTGAGTACTGAGCACTGAGCACCCTGAGTACTGAGCACCTAGCACCCTGAGTACTGAGCACCCAGCACCCTGAGAACTGAGCAGCCAGCACCCTCTGCACTGAGCACCCAGCACCCCGAGCACTGAGCACCCAGCACCCTGAGTACTGAGCCCCCAGCACCCTGAGCACTGAGCACCCAGCACACCGAGCACTGAGCACCCAGCACCCCGAGAATGAGCACCCAGCACCCTGAGTACTGAGCACCCAGCACCCCGAGCACGGAGCACCCAGGACCCCGAGCACTGAGTACTGAGCACCCAGCACCCTGAGTACTGAGCACCGAGCTCCCCGAGCACTGAGCACCCAGCACCCTGAGCACTGAGCACCCAGCACCCTGAGCACTGAGCACCCAGCACCCTGAGCACTGAGCACCCAGCGCCCCGAGCACTGAGCACCCAGCACCCTGAGCACTGAGCACTGAGCACACTGAGCACTGAGCACCCAGCACCCCGAGTACTGAGAACTGAGCACCCTGAGTACTGCGCACCCAACACCCAGAGTACTGATCACCCAGCACCCTGAGAACTGAGCACCCAGCACCCTGAGTACTGAGCAACCAGCACCCTGAGTACTGAGCACCCAGCACCCTGAGCACTGAGCACTGAGCACCCAGCACCTTGAGCACTGAGCACTGACCACCCAGCACCCTGAGCACTGAGCACCCAGCACCCTGAGCACTGAGCACCCAGCACCCTGAGTACTGAGTACTCAGCACCCTGAGCACTGAGCACCCAGCACCCTGAGTACTGATCACCGAGCACCCCGAGCACTGAGCACCCAGCACCCTGAGTACTGAGAACCCAGCACCCTGAGTACTGAGCACCCAGCACCCTGAGTACTGAGCACCCAGCACCCTGAGCACTGAGCACAAAGCACGCTGAGTACTGAGCACTGAGCACCCTGAGTACTGAGCACCGAGGACCCTGAGCACTGAGCACCCAGCACGCTGAGTACTGAGCACTGAGCACACTGAGTTCTGAGCACCTAGCACCCTGAGTACTGAGCACCCAGCACCCTGAGCACTGAGCAGCCAGCACCCTCAGCACTGAGCACCCAGCACCCCGAGCACTGAGCACCCAGCACCCTGAGCACTGAGCAACCAGCACCCCGAGTACTGAGCACCCAGCACCCCGAGTACTGAGCACCGAGCACCCCGAGCACTGAGCACCCAGCACCCTGAGTACTGAGCACCCAGTACCCTGAGTACTGAGCACCCCGAGTACTGAGCACCCAGCACCCCGAGCACTGAGCACCCAGCACCCTGAGTACTGAGAACAGATCACCCTGAGCACTGAGCACCCAGCACCCTGAGTACTGAGCACCCAGAACCCTGAGTACTGAGTACAAAGCACCCTGAGCACTGAGCACCCAGCACCCTGAGTACTGAGCACCGAGCACCCTGAGTACTGAGCACCCAGCACCCTGAGTACTGAGCACCCAGCACCCTGAGCACTGAGCACCCAGCACCCTGAGTACTGAGCACCCAGCACCCTGAGTACTGAGCACCCAGCACCCTGAGTACGGAGCACCCAGCACCCTGAGTACTGAGCACCCAGCACCCTGAGTACTGAGCACCGAGCACCCCGAGCACTGAGCAACCAGCACCCTGAGTACTGAGCACTGAGCACCCTGAGTACTAAGCACCGAACACCCTGAGTACTGAGCACCCAGCACCCTGAGGACTGAGCACCCAGCACCCTGAGCACTGAGCACCCAGCACCCTGAGTAATGAGCACCCAGCACCCTGAGTACTGAGCACCCAGCACCCTGACCACTGAGCACCCAGCACCCCGAGCACTGAGCACCCAGCACCCCGAGCACTGAGCACCCAGCACCCTGAGCACTGAGCACCCAGCACCCTGAGCACTGAGCACCCAGCACCCTGAGTACTGAGTACTCAGCACCCTGAGCACTGAGCACCCAGCACCCTGAGTACTGATCAACGAGCACCCCGAGCACTGAGCACCCAGCACCCTGAGTACTGATCACCGAGCACCCCGAGCACTGAGCACCCAGCACCCTGAGTACTGAGCACCCAGCACCCTGAGTACTGAGCACCCAGCACCCTGAGTACTGAGCACCCAGCACCCTGAGCACTGAGCACAAAGCACGCTGAGTACTGAGCACTGAGCACCCTGAGTACTGAGCACCGAGGACCCTGAGCACTGAGCACCCAGCACGCTGAGTACTGAGCACTGAGCACCCTGAGTACTGAGCACCTAGCACCCTGAGTACTGAGCACCCAGCACCCTGAGAACTGAGCAGCCAGCACCCTCTGCACTGAGCACCCAGCACCCCGAGCACTGAGCACCCAGCACCCTGAGTACTGAGCCCCCAGCACCCTGAGCACTGAGCACCCAGCACACCGAGCACTGAGCACCCAGCACCCCGAGAATGAGCACCCAGCACCCTGAGTACTGAGCACCCAGCACCCCGAGCACGGAGCACCCAGGACCCCGAGCACTGAGTACTGAGCACCCAGCACCCTGAGTACTGAGCACCGAGCTCCCCGAGCACTGAGCACCCAGCACCCTGAGCACTGAGCACCCAGCACCCTGAGCACTGAGCACCCAGCACCCTGAGCACTGAGCACCCAGCACCCTGAGCACTGAGCACCCAGCACCCAGAGCACTGAGCACCCAGCACCCTGAGCACTGAGCACCCAGCACCCTGAGTACTGAGCACCCAGCACCCTGAGTACTGAGCACCCTGAGTACTGAGCACCGATCACCCTGAGCACTGAGCACCCAGCACCCTGAGTACTGAGCACCCAGCACCCTGAGCACTGAGCACCCAGCACCCTGAGCATTGAGCACCCAGCACCCTGAGTACTGAGCACCCAGAACCCTGAGTACTGAGTACAAAGCACCCTGAGCACTGAGCACCCAGCACCCTGAGTACTGAGCACGGAGCACCCTGAGTACTGAGCACCCAGCACCCTGAGTACTGAGCAACCAGCACCCTGAGCACTGAGCACCCAGCACCCTGAGTACTGAGCACCCAGCACCCTGAGTACTGAGCACTGATCACCCTGAGCACTGAGCACCCAGCACCCCGAGCACTGAGCACCCAGCACCCTGAGTACTGAGCACCTAGCACCCTGAGCACTGAGCACCGAGCACCCTGAGTACTGAACACCCAGCACCCTGAGCACTGAGCACTGAGCACCCAGCACCCTGAGCACTGAGCACTGAGCACCCAGCACCCCGAGCACTGAGCACCCAGCACCCTGAGCACCCAGCACCCTGAGCACTGAGCACCCTGAGCACTGAGCACCCTGAGCACTGAGCACTGAGCACCCAGCACCCTGAGTACTGAGCACCCAACACTCTGAGCAATGAGCACCCAGCACGCTGAATACTGAGCACTGAGCACACAGCACCCTGAGCACTGAGCACCCAGCACCCTGAGCACTGAGCACTGAGCACCCAGCACCCCGAGCACTGAGCACCCAGCACCCTGAGCACCCAGCACCCTGAGCACTGAGCACCCTGAGTACTGAGCACAAAGCACCCTGAGCACTGAGCACACAGCACCCTGAGTACTGAGCACCCTGAGTAGTGAGCACTGATCACCCTGAGCACTGAGCACCCAGCACCCTGAGTACTGAGCACACAGCACCCTGAGCACTGAGCACCCAGCACCCTGAGCACTGAGCACCCAGCACCCTGAGTACTGAGCACCCAGAACCCTGAGTACTGAGTACAAAGCACCCTGAGCACTGAGCACCCAGCACCCTGAGTACTGAGCACCGAGCACCCTGAGTACTGAGCACCCAGCACCCTGAGTACTGAGCACCCAGCACCCTGAGCACTGAGCACCGAGCACCCTGAGTACTGAGCACCCAGCACCCTGAGTACGGAGCACCCAGCACCCTGAGTACTGAGCACCCAGCACCCTGAGTACTGAGCACCGAGCACCCCGAGCACTGAGCAACCAGCACCCTGAGTACTGAGCACTGAGCACCCTGAGTACTAAGCACCGAACACCCTGAGTACTGAGCACCCAGCACCCTGAGGACTGAGCACCCAGCACCCTGAGCACTGAGCACCCAGCACCCTGAGTAATGAGCACCCAGCACCCTGAGCACTGAGCACCCAGCACCCCGAGCACTGAGCACCCAGCACCCCGAGCACTGAGCACCCAGCACCCTGAGCACTGAGCACCCAGCACCCTGAGCACTGAGCACCCAACACCCTGAGTACTGAGTACTCAGCACCCTGAGCACTGAGCACCCAGCACCCTAGGTACTGATCACCGAGCACCCCGAGCACTGAGCACCCAGCACCCTGAGTACTGATCACCGAGCACCCCGAGCACTGAGCACCCAGCACCCTGAGTACTGAGCACCCAGCACCCTGAGTACTGAGCACCCAGCACCCTGAGTACTGAGCACCCAGCACCCTGAGCACTGAGCACAAAGCACGCTGAGTACTGAGCACTGAGCACCCTGAGTACTGAGCACCGAGGACCCTGAGCACTGAGCACCCAGCACGCTGAGTACTGAGCACTGAGCACCCTGAGTACTGAGCACCTAGCTCCCTGAGTACTGAGCACCCAGCACCCTGAGAACTGAGCAGCCAGCACCCTCTGCACTGAGCACCCAGCACCCCGAGCACTGAGCACCCAGCACCCTGAGTACTGAGCCCCCAGCACCCTGAGCACTGAGCACCCAGCACACCGAGCACTGAGCACCCAGCACCCCGAGAATGAGCACCCAGCACCCTGAGTACTGAGCACCCAGCACCCCGAGCACGGAGCACCCAGGACCCCGAGCACTGAGTACTGAGCACCCAGCACCCTGAGTACTGAGCACCGAGCTCCCCGAGCACTGAGCACCCAGCACCCTGAGCACTGAGCACCCAGCACCCTGAGCACTGAGCACCCAGCACCCTGAGCACTGAGCACCCAGCACCCTGAGCACTGAGCACCCAGCACCCAGAGCACTGAGCACCCAGCACCCTGAGCACTGAGCACCCAGCACCCTGAGTACTGAGCACCCAGCACCCTGAGTACTGAGCACCCTGAGTACTGAGCACCGATCACCCTGAGCACTGAGCACCCAGCACCCTGAGTACTGAGCACCCAGCACCCTGAGCACTGAGCACCCAGCACCCTGAGCATTGAGCACCCAGCACCCTGAGTACTGAGCACCCAGAACCCTGAGTACTGAGTACAAAGCACCCTGAGCACTGAGCACCCAGCACCCTGAGTACTGAGCATGGAGCACCCTGAGTACTGAGCACCCAGCACCCTGAGTAATGAGCAACCAGCACCCTGAGCACTGAGCACCCAGCACCCTGAGTACTGAGCACCCAGCACCCTGAGTACTGAGCACTGATCACCCTGAGCACTGAGCACCCAGCACCCCGAGCACTGAGCACCCAGCACCCTGAGTACTGAGCACCTAGCACCCTGAGCACTGAGCACCGAGCACCCTGAGTACTGAACACCCAGCACCCTGAGCACTGAGCACTGAGCACCCAGCACCCTGAGCACTGAGCACTGAGCACCCAGCACCCCGAGCACTGAGCACCCAGCACCCTGAGCACCCAGCACCCTGAGCACTGAGCACCCTGAGCACTGAGCACCCTGAGCACTGAGCACTGAGCACCCAGCACCCTGAGTACTGAGCACCCAACACTCTGAGCAATGAGCACCCAGCACGCTGAGTACTGAGCACTGAGCACACAGCACCCTGAGCACTGAGCACCCAGCACCCTGAGCACTGAGCACTGAGCACCCAGCACCCCGAGCACTGAGCACCCAGCACCCTGAGCACCCAGCACCCTGAGCACTGAGCACCCTGAGTACTGAGCACAAAGCACCCTGAGCACTGAGCACACAGCACCCTGAGTACTGAGCACCCTGAGTAGTGAGCACTGATCACCCTGAGCACTGAGCACCCAGCACCCTGAGTACTGAGCACACAGCACCCTGAGCACTGAGCACCCAGCACCCTGAGCACTGAGCACCCAGCACCCTGAGTACTGAGCACCCAGAACCCTGAGTACTGAGTACAAAGCACCCTGAGCACTGAGCACCCAGCACCCTGAGTACTGAGCACCGAGCACCCTGAGTACTGAGCACCCAGCACCCTGAGTACTGAGCACCCAGCACCCTGAGCACTGAGCACCGAGCACCCTGAGTACTGAGCACCCAGCACCCTGAGTACGCAGCACCCAGCACCCTGAGTACTGAGCACCCAGCACCCTGAGTACTGAGCACCGAGCACCCCGAGCACTGAGCAACCAGCACCCTGAGTACTGAGCACTGAGCACCCTGAGTACTAAGCACCGAACACCCTGAGTACTGAGCACCCAGCACCCTGAGGACTGAGCACCCAGCACCCTGAGCACTGAGCACCCAGCACCCTGAGTAATGAGCACCCAGCACCCTGAGTACTGAGCACCCAGCACCCTGAGCACTGAGCACCCAGCACCCCGAGCACTGAGCACCCAGCACCCCGAGCACTGAGCACCCAGCACCCTGAGCACTGAGCACCCAGCACCCTGAGCACTGAGCACCCAGCACCCTGAGTACTGAGTACTCAGCACCCTGAGCACTGAGCACCCAGCACCCTAGGTACTGATCACCGAGCACCCCGAGCACTGAGCACCCAGCACCCTGAGTACTGAGCACCCAGCACCCTGAGCACTGAGCACAAAGCACGCTGAGTACTGAGCACTGAACACCCTGAGTACTGAGCACTGAGGACCCTGAGCACTCAGCACCCAGCACGCTGAGTACTAAGCACTGAGCACCCTGAGTACTGAGCACCTAGCACCCTGAGTACTGAGCACCCAGCACCCTGAGCACTGAGCAGCCAGCACCCTCAGCACTGAGCACCCAGCACCCCGAGCACTGAGCACCCAGCACCCTGAGCACTGAGCACCCAGCACCCCGAGTACTGAGCACCGAGCACCCCGAGCTCTGAGCACCCAGCACCCTGAGTACTGAGAACAGATCACCCCGAGCACGGAGCACCCAGTACCCCGAGCACTGAGTACTGAGCACCCAGCACCCTGAGTACTGAGCACCGAGCTCCCCGAGCACTGAGCACCCAGCACCCTGAGCACTGAGCACCCAGCACCCTGAGCACTGAACACCCAGCACCCTGAGTACTGAGCACCCAGCACGCTGAGTACTGAGCACTCAGCACCCTGAGCACTGAGCACCCAGCACCCTGAGTACTGAGCACTGAGCACCCAGCACCCCGAGCACTGAGCACCCAGCACCCTGTGTACTGTGCACTGAGCACCCTGATTACTAAGCACCTAGCACCCTGAGTACTGAGCACCCAGGACCCTGAGCACTGAGCACCGAGCACCCCGAGCACTGAGCACTCAGCACCCTGAGCACTCAGCACCCATCACCCCGATCACTGAGCACCCAGCACCCTGAGCACTGAGCACCCAGCACCCTGAGCACTGAGCACCCTGCAACCAGAGCACTGAGCACCCAGCACCCTGAGCACTGAGCACCCAGCACCCTGAGTACTGAGCACCCAGCACCCTGAGTACTGAGCACCCAGCACCCTGAGTACTGAGCACCGAGCACCCTGAGTACTGAGCACCGAGCACCCTGAGTACTGAGCACCCAGCACCCTGAGCACTGAGCACCCAGCACCCTGAGTACTGAGCACCCAGCACCCTGAGTACTGAGCACCCAGCACCCCGAGCACTGAGCACCCAGCACCCTGAGTACTGAGCACCTAGCACCCTGAGCACTGAGCACCGAGCACCCTGAGTACTGAACACCCAGCACCCTGAGCACTGAGCACTGAGCACCCAGCACCCTGAGCACTGAGAACTGAGCACCCAGCACCCCGAGCACTGAGCACCCAGCACCCTGAGCACCCAGCACCCTGAGTACTGAGCACCCTGAGCACTGAGCACCCTGAGCACTGAGCACTGAGCACCCAGCACCCTGAGTACTGAGCACCCAACACTCTGAGCACTGAGCACCCAGCACGCTGAGTACTGAGCACTGAGCACACAGCACCCTGAGTACTGAGCACCCAGCACCCCGAGCACTGAGCACCCAGCGCCCCGAGCACTGAGCACCCAGCACCCTGAGCACTGAGCACTGAGCACACTGAGCACTGAGCACCCAGCACCCCGAGTACTGAGCACTGAGCACCCTGAGTACTGCGCACCCAACACCCAGAGTACTGATCACCCAGCACCCTGAGAACTGAGCACCCAGCACCCTGAGTACTGAGCACCCAGCACCCTGAGTACTGAGCACCCAGCACCCTGAGCACTGAGCACTGAGCACCCAGCACCTTGAGCACTGAGCACTGACCACCCAGCACCCTGAGCACTGAGCACCCAGCACCCTGAGCACTGAGCACCCAGCACCCTGAGTACTGAGTACTCAGCACCCTGAGCACTTAGCAACCAGCACCCTGAGTACTGATCACCGAGCACCCCGAGCACTGAGCACCCAGCACCCTGAGTACTGAGCACCCAGCACCCTGAGTACTGAGCACCCAGCACCCTGAGTACTGAGCACCCAGCACCCTGAGCACTGAGCACAAAGCACGCTGAGTACTGAGCACTGAGCACCCTGAGTACTGAGCACCGAGGACTCTGAGCACTGAGCACCCAGCACGCTGAGTACTGAGCACTGAGCACCCTGAGTACTGAGCACCTAGCACCCTGAGTACTGAGCACCCAGCACCCTGAGCACTGAGCAGCCAGCACCCTCAGCACTGAGCACCCAGCACCCCGAGCACTGAGCACCCAGCACCCTGAGCACTGAGCACCCAGCACCCCGAGTACTGAGCACCCAGCACCCCGAGTACTGAGCACCGAGCACCCCGAGCACTGAGCACCCAGCAACCTGAGTACTGAGCACCCAGTACCCTGAGTACTGAGCACCCCGAGTACTGAGCACCCAGCACCCCGAGCACTGAGCACCCAGCACCCTGAGTACTGAGAACAGATCACCCTGTGTACTGAGCACCCAGCACCCTGAGTACTGAGCCCCCAGCACCCTGAGTACTGAGCACCCAGCAACCCGAGCACTGAGCACCCAGCACCCCGAGAATGAGCACCCAGCACCCTGAGTACTGAGAACCGAGCACCCTGAGTACTGAGCACCCAGCACCCTGAGTACTGAGCCCCCAGCACCCTGAGCACTGAGCACCCAGCACACCGAGCACTGAGCACCCAGCACCCCGAGAATGAGCACCCAGCACCCTGAGTACTGAGCACCCAGCACCCCGAGCACGGAGCACCCAGGACCCCGAGCACTGAGTACTGAGCACCAGCACCCTGAGTACTGAGCACCGAGCTCCCCGAGCACTGAGCACCCAGCACCCTGAGCACTGAGCACCCAGCACCCTGAGCACTGAGCAACCAGCACCCTGAGCACTGAGCACCCAGCACCCTGAGCACTGAGCACCCAGCACCCAGAGCACTGAGCACCCAGCACCCTGAGCACTGAGCACCCAGCACCCTGAGTACTGAGCACCCAGCACCCTGAGTACTGAGCACCCTGAGTACTGAGCACCGATCACCCTGAGCACCCAGCACCCTGAGTACTGAGCACCCAGCACCCTGAGCACTGAGCACCCAGCACCCTGAGCATTGAGCACCCAGCACCCTGAGTACTGAGCACCCAGAACCCTGAGTACTGAGTACAAAGCACCCTGAGCACTGAGCACCCAGCACCCTGAGTACTGAGCACGGAGCACCCTGAGTACTGAGCACCCAGCACCCTGAGTACTGAGCAACCAGCACCCTGAGCACTGAGCACCCAGCACCCTGAGTACTGAGCACTGATCACCCTGAGCACTGAGCACCCAGCACCCCGAGCACTGAGCACACAGAACCCTGAGTACTGAGCACCTAGCACCCTGAGCACTGAGCACCGAGCACCCTGAGTACTGAACACCCAGCACCCTGAGCACTGAGCACTGAGCACCCAGCACCCTGAGCACTGAGCACCCAACACCCTGAGTACTGAGTACTCAGCACCCTGAGCACTGAGCACCCAGCACCCTAGGTACTGATCACCGAGCACCCCGAGCACTGAGCACCCAGCACCCTGAGTACTGATCACCGAGCACCCCGAGCACTGAGCACCCAGCACCCTGAGTACTGAGCACCCAGCACCCTGAGTACTGAGCACCCAGCACCCTGAGTACTGAGCACCCAGCACCCTGAGCACTGAGCACAAAGCACGCTGAGTACTGAGCACTGAGCACCCTGAGTACTGAGCACCGAGGACCCTGAGCACTGAGCACCCAGCACGCTGAGTACTGAGCACTGAGCACCCTGAGTACTGAGCACCTAGCTCCCTGAGTACTGAGCACCCAGCACCCTGAGAACTGAGCAGCCAGCACCCTCTGCACTGAGCACCCAGCACCCCGAGCACTGAGCACCCAGCACCCTGAGTACTGAGCCCCCAGCACCCTGAGCACTGAGCACCCAGCACACCGAGCACTGAGCACCCAGCACCCCGAGAATGAGCACCCAGCACCCTGAGTACTGAGCACCCAGCACCCCGAGCACGGAGCACCCAGGACCCCGAGCACTGAGTACTGAGCACCCAGCACCCTGAGTACTGAGCACCGAGCTCCCCGAGCACTGAGCACCCAGCACCCTGAGCACTGAGCACCCAGCACCCTGAGCACTGAGCACCCAGCACCCTGAGCACTGAGCACCCAGCACCCTGAGCACTGAGCACCCAGCACCCAGAGCACTGAGCACCCAGCACCCTGAGCACTGAGCACCCAGCACCCTGAGTACTGAGCACCCAGCACCCTGAGTACTGAGCACCCTGAGTACTGAGCACCGATCACCCTGAGCACTGAGCACCCAGCACCCTGAGTACTGAGCACCCAGCACCCTGAGCACTGAGCACCCAGCACCCTGAGCATTGAGCACCCAGCACCCTGAGTACTGAGCACCCAGAACCCTGAGTACTGAGTACAAAGCACCCTGAGCACTGAGCACCCAGCACCCTGAGTACTGAGCATGGAGCACCCTGAGTACTGAGCACCCAGCACCCTGAGTAATGAGCAACCAGCACCCTGAGCACTGAGCACCCAGCACCCTGAGTACTGAGCACCCAGCACCCTGAGTACTGAGCACTGATCACCCTGAGCACTGAGCACCCAGCACCCCGAGCACTGAGCACCCAGCACCCTGAGTACTGAGCACCTAGCACCCTGAGCACTGAGCACCGAGCACCCTGAGTACTGAACACCCAGCACCCTGAGCACTGAGCACTGAGCACCCAGCACCCTGAGCACTGAGCACTGAGCACCCAGCACCCCGAGCACTGAGCACCCAGCACCCTGAGCACCCAGCACCCTGAGCACTGAGCACCCTGAGCACTGAGCACCCTGAGCACTGAGCACTGAGCACCCAGCACCCTGAGTACTGAGCACCCAACACTCTGAGCAATGAGCACCCAGCACGCTGAGTACTGAGCACTGAGCACACAGCACCCTGAGCACTGAGCACCCAGCACCCTGAGCACTGAGCACTGAGCACCCAGCACCCCGAGCACTGAGCACCCAGCACCCTGAGCACCCAGCACCCTGAGCACTGAGCACCCTGAGTACTGAGCACAAAGCACCCTGAGCACTGAGCACACAGCACCCTGAGTACTGAGCACCCTGAGTAGTGAGCACTGATCACCCTGAGCACTGAGCACCCAGCACCCTGAGTACTGAGCACACAGCACCCTGAGCACTGAGCACCCAGCACCCTGAGCACTGAGCACCCAGCACCCTGAGTACTGAGCACCCAGAACCCTGAGTACTGAGTACAAAGCACCCTGAGCACTGAGCACCCAGCACCCTGAGTACTGAGCACCGAGCACCCTGAGTACTGAGCACCCAGCACCCTGAGTACTGAGCACCCAGCACCCTGAGCACTGAGCACCGAGCACCCTGAGTACTGAGCACCCAGCACCCTGAGTACGGAGCACCCAGCACCCTGAGTACTGAGCACCCAGCACCCTGAGTACTGAGCACCGAGCACCCCGAGCACTGAGCAACCAGCACCCTGAGTACTGAGCACTGAGCACCCTGAGTACTAAGCACCGAACACCCTGAGTACTGAGCACCCAGCACCCTGAGGACTGAGCACCCAGCACCCTGAGCACTGAGCACCCAGCACCCTGAGTAATGAGCACCCAGCACCCTGAGTACTGAGCACCCAGCACCCTGAGCACTGAGCACCCAGCACCCCGAGCACTGAGCACCCAGCACCCCGAGCACTGAGCACCCAGCACCCTGAGCACTGAGCACCCAGCACCCTGAGCACTGAGCACCCAGCACCCTGAGTACTGAGTACTCAGCACCCTGAGCACTGAGCACCCAGCACCCTAGGTACTGATCACCGAGCACCCCGAGCACTGAGCACCCAGCACCCTGAGTACTGAGCACCCAGCACCCTGAGCACTGAGCACAAAGCACGCTGAGTACTGAGCACTGAACACCCTGAGTACTGAGCACTGAGGACCCTGAGCACTCAGCACCCAGCACGCTGAGTACTAAGCACTGAGCACCCTGAGTACTGAGCACCTAGCACCCTGAGTACTGAGCACCCAGCACCCTGAGCACTGAGCAGCCAGCACCCTCAGCACTGAGCACCCAGCACCCCGAGCACTGAGCACCCAGCACCCTGAGCACTGAGCACCCAGCACCCCGAGTACTGAGCACCGAGCACCCCGAGCTCTGAGCACCCAGCACCCTGAGTACTGAGAACAGATCACCCCGAGCACGGAGCACCCAGTACCCCGAGCACTGAGTACTGAGCACCCAGCACCCTGAGTACTGAGCACCGAGCTCCCCGAGCACTGAGCACCCAGCACCCTGAGCACTGAGCACCCAGCACCCTGAGCACTGAACACCCAGCACCCTGAGTACTGAGCACCCAGCACGCTGAGTACTGAGCACTCAGCACCCTGAGCACTGAGCACCCAGCACCCTGAGTACTGAGCACTGAGCACCCAGCACCCCGAGCACTGAGCACCCAGCACCCTGTGTACTGTGCACTGAGCACCCTGATTACTAAGCACCTAGCACCCTGAGTACTGAGCACCCAGGACCCTGAGCACTGAGCACCGAGCACCCCGAGCACTGAGCACTCAGCACCCTGAGCACTCAGCACCCATCACCCCGATCACTGAGCACCCAGCACCCTGAGCACTGAGCACCCAGCACCCTGAGCACTGAGCACCCTGCAACCAGAGCACTGAGCACCCAGCACCCTGAGCACTGAGCACCCAGCACCCTGAGTACTGAGCACCCAGCACCCTGAGTACTGAGCACCCAGCACCCTGAGTACTGAGCACCGAGCACCCTGAGTACTGAGCACCGAGCACCCTGAGTACTGAGCACCCAGCACCCTGAGCACTGAGCACCCAGCACCCTGAGTACTGAGCACCCAGCACCCTGAGTACTGAGCACCCAGCACCCCGAGCACTGAGCACCCAGCACCCTGAGTACTGAGCACCTAGCACCCTGAGCACTGAGCACCGAGCACCCTGAGTACTGAACACCCAGCACCCTGAGCACTGAGCACTGAGCACCCAGCACCCTGAGCACTGAGAACTGAGCACCCAGCACCCCGAGCACTGAGCACCCAGCACCCTGAGCACCCAGCACCCTGAGTACTGAGCACCCTGAGCACTGAGCACCCTGAGCACTGAGCACTGAGCACCCAGCACCCTGAGTACTGAGCACCCAACACTCTGAGCACTGAGCACCCAGCACGCTGAGTACTGAGCACTGAGCACACAGCACCCTGAGTACTGAGCACCCAGCACCCCGAGCACTGAGCACCCAGCGCCCCGAGCACTGAGCACCCAGCACCCTGAGCACTGAGCACTGAGCACACTGAGCACTGAGCACCCAGCACCCCGAGTACTGAGCACTGAGCACCCTGAGTACTGCGCACCCAACACCCAGAGTACTGATCACCCAGCACCCTGAGAACTGAGCACCCAGCACCCTGAGTACTGAGCACCCAGCACCCTGAGTACTGAGCACCCAGCACCCTGAGCACTGAGCACTGAGCACCCAGCACCTTGAGCACTGAGCACTGACCACCCAGCACCCTGAGCACTGAGCACCCAGCACCCTGAGCACTGAGCACCCAGCACCCTGAGTACTGAGTACTCAGCACCCTGAGCACTTAGCAACCAGCACCCTGAGTACTGATCACCGAGCACCCCGAGCACTGAGCACCCAGCACCCTGAGTACTGAGCACCCAGCACCCTGAGTACTGAGCACCCAGCACCCTGAGTACTGAGCACCCAGCACCCTGAGCACTGAGCACAAAGCACGCTGAGTACTGAGCACTGAGCACCCTGAGTACTGAGCACCGAGGACTCTGAGCACTGAGCACCCAGCACGCTGAGTACTGAGCACTGAGCACCCTGAGTACTGAGCACCTAGCACCCTGAGTACTGAGCACCCAGCACCCTGAGCACTGAGCAGCCAGCACCCTCAGCACTGAGCACCCAGCACCCCGAGCACTGAGCACCCAGCACCCTGAGCACTGAGCACCCAGCACCCCGAGTACTGAGCACCCAGCACCCCGAGTACTGAGCACCGAGCACCCCGAGCACTGAGCACCCAGCAACCTGAGTACTGAGCACCCAGTACCCTGAGTACTGAGCACCCCGAGTACTGAGCACCCAGCACCCCGAGCACTGAGCACCCAGCACCCTGAGTACTGAGAACAGATCACCCTGTGTACTGAGCACCCAGCACCCTGAGTACTGAGCCCCCAGCACCCTGAGTACTGAGCACCCAGCAACCCGAGCACTGAGCACCCAGCACCCCGAGAATGAGCACCCAGCACCCTGAGTACTGAGAACCGAGCACCCTGAGTACTGAGCACCCAGCACCCTGAGTACTGAGCCCCCAGCACCCTGAGCACTGAGCACCCAGCACACCGAGCACTGAGCACCCAGCACCCCGAGAATGAGCACCCAGCACCCTGAGTACTGAGCACCCAGCACCCCGAGCACGGAGCACCCAGGACCCCGAGCACTGAGTACTGAGCACCAGCACCCTGAGTACTGAGCACCGAGCTCCCCGAGCACTGAGCACCCAGCACCCTGAGCACTGAGCACCCAGCACCCTGAGCACTGAGCAACCAGCACCCTGAGCACTGAGCACCCAGCACCCTGAGCACTGAGCACCCAGCACCCAGAGCACTGAGCACCCAGCACCCTGAGCACTGAGCACCCAGCACCCTGAGTACTGAGCACCCAGCACCCTGAGTACTGAGCACCCTGAGTACTGAGCACCGATCACCCTGAGCACCCAGCACCCTGAGTACTGAGCACCCAGCACCCTGAGCACTGAGCACCCAGCACCCTGAGCATTGAGCACCCAGCACCCTGAGTACTGAGCACCCAGAACCCTGAGTACTGAGTACAAAGCACCCTGAGCACTGAGCACCCAGCACCCTGAGTACTGAGCACGGAGCACCCTGAGTACTGAGCACCCAGCACCCTGAGTACTGAGCAACCAGCACCCTGAGCACTGAGCACCCAGCACCCTGAGTACTGAGCACTGATCACCCTGAGCACTGAGCACCCAGCACCCCGAGCACTGAGCACACAGAACCCTGAGTACTGAGCACCTAGCACCCTGAGCACTGAGCACCGAGCACCCTGAGTACTGAACACCCAGCACCCTGAGCACTGAGCACTGAGCACCCAGCACCCTGAGCACTGAGCACGGAGCACCCAGCACCCCGAGCACTGAGCACCCAGCACCCTGAGCACCCAGCACCCTGAGCACTGAGCACCCTGAGCACTGAGCACCCTGAGCACTGAGCACTGAGCACCCAGCACCCTGAGTACTGAGCACCCAACACTCTGAGCAATGAGCACCCAGCACGCTGAGTACTGAGCACTGAGCACACAGCACCCTGAGCACTGAGCACCCAGCACCCTGAGCACTGAGCACTGAGCACCCAGCACCCCGAGCACTGAGCACCCAGCACCCTGAGCACCCAGCACCCTGAGCACTGAGCACCCTGAGTACTGAGCACCCAGCACCCTGAGCACTGAGCACACAGCACCCTGAGTACTGAGCACCCTGAGTAGTGAGCACTGATCACCCTGAGCACTGAGCACCCAGCACCCTGAGTACTGAGCACACAGCACCCTGAGCACTGAGCACCCAGCACCCTGAGCACTGAGCACCCAGCACCCTGAGTACTGAGCACCCAGAACCCTGAGTACTGAGTACAAAGCACCCTGAGCACTGAGCACCCAGCACCCTGAGTACTGAGCACCGAGCACCCTGAGTACTGAGCACCCAGCACCCTGAGTACTGAGCACCCAGCACCCTGAGCACTGAGCACCCAGCACCCTGAGTACTGAGCACCCAGCACCCTGAGTACTGAGCACCCAGCACCCTGAGTACGGAGCACCCAGCACCCTGAGTACTGAGCACCCAGCACCCTGAGTACTGAGCACCGAGCACCCGAGCACTGAGCAACCAGCACCCTGAGTACTGAGCACTGAGCACCCTGAGTACCAAGCACCGAACACCCTGAGTAGTGAGCACCCAGCACCCTGAGGACTGAGCACCCAGCACCCTGAGCACTGAGCACCCAGCTCCCTGAGTAATGAGCACCCAGCACCCTGAGTACTGAGCAACCAGCACCCTGAGCACTGAGCACCCAGCACCCCGAGCACTGAGCACCCAGCACCCCGAGCACTGAGCACCCAGCACCCTGAGCACTGAGCACCCAGCACCCTGAGCACTGAGCACCCAGCACCCTGAGTACTGAGTACTCAGCACCCTGAGCACTGAGCACCCAGCACCCTGAGTACTGGTCACCGAGCACCCCGAGCACTGAGCACCCAGCACCCTGAGTACTGAGCACCCAGCACCCTGAGCACTGAGCACAAAGCACGCTGAGTACTGAGCTCTGAACACCCTGAGTACTTAGCACCGAGGACCCTGAGCACTCAGCACCCAGCACGCTGAGTACTAAGCACTGAGCACCCTGAGTACTGAGCACCTAGCACCCTGAGTACTGAGCACCCAGCACCCTGAGCACTGAGCAGCCAGCACCCTCAGCACTGAGCACCCAGCACCCCGAGCACTGAGCACCCAGCACCCTGAGCACTGAGCACCCAGCACCCCGAGTACTGAGCACCGAGCACCCCGAGCTCTGAGCACCCAGCACCCTGAGTACTGAGCACCCAGTACCCTGAGTACTGAGCACCCCGAGTACTGAGCACCCAGCACCCCGAGCACTGAGCACCCAACACCCTGAGTACTGAGAACAGATCACCCCGAGCACGGAGCACCCAGTACCCCGAGCACTGAGTACTGAGCACCCAGCACCCTGAGTACTGAACACCGAGCTCCCCGAGCACTGAGCACCCAGCACCCTGAGCACTGAGCACCCAGCACCCTGAGCACTGAACACCCAGCACCCTGAGTACTGAGCACCCAGCACGCTGAGTACTGAGCACTCAGCACCCTGAGCACTGAGCACCCAGCACCCTGAGTACTGAGCACTGAGCACCCAGCACCCCGAGCACTAAACACCCAGCACCCTGTGTACTGAGCACTGAGCACCCTGATTACTAAGCACCTATCACCCTGAGTACTGAGCACTCAGCACCCTGAGCACTCAGCACCCAGCACCCCGAGCACTGAGCACAAAGCACCCTGAGCACTGAGCACCCAGCACCCAGAGCACTGAGCACCCAGCACCCTGAGCACTGAGCACCCAGCACCCTGAGTACTGAGCACCCAGCACCCTGAGTACTGAGCACCCAGCACCCTGAGTACTGAGCACCGAGCACCCTGAGTACTGAGCACCGAGCACCCTGAGTACTGAGCACCCAGCACCCTGAGCACTCAGCACCCAGCACCCTGAGTACTGAGCACCCAGCACCCTGAGTACTGAGCACCCAGCACCCCTAGCACTGAGCACCCAGCACCCTGAGTACTGAGCACCTAGCACCCTGAGCACTGAGCACCGAGCACCCTGAGTACTGAACACCCAGCACCCTGAGCACTGAGCACTGAGCACCCAGCACCCTGAGCACTGAGAACTGAGCACCCAGCACCCCGAGCACTGAGCACCCAGCACCCTGAGCACCCAGCACACTGAGCACTGAGCACCCTGAGCACTGAGCACCCTGAGCACTGAGCACCCAGCACCCTGAGTACTGAGCACCCAGCACCCTGAGCACTGAGCACCCAGCACCCCGAGCACTGAGCACCCAGCACCCCGAGCACTGAGCACCCAGCACCCTGAGCACTGAGCACCCAGCACCCTGAGCACTGAGCACCCAGCACCCTGAGTACTGAGTACTCAGCACCCTGAGCACTGAGCACCCAGCACCCTGAGTACTGATCACCGAGCACCCCGAGCACTGAGCACCCAGCACCCTGAGTACTGAGCACCCAGCACCCTGAGCACTGAGCACAAAGCACGCTGAGTACTGAGCACTGAACACCCTGAGTACTGAGCACCGAGGACCCTGAGCACTCAGCACCCAGCACGCTGAGTACTAAGCACTGAGCACCCTGAGTACTGAGCACCTAGCACCCTGAGTACTGAGCACCCAGCACCCTGAGCACTGAGCAGCCAGCACCCTCAGCACTGAGCACCCAGCACCCCGAGCACTGAGCACCCAGCACCCTGAGCACTGAGCACCCAGCACCCCGAGTACTGAGCACCGAGCACCCCGAGCTCTGAGCACACAGCACCCTGATTACTGAGCACCCAGTACCCTGAGTACTGAGCACGCCGAGTACTGAGCACCCAGCACCCCGAGCACTGAGCACCCAGCACCCTGAGTACTGAGAACAGATCACCCCGAGCACGGAGCACCCAGTACCCCGAACACTGAGTACTGAGCACCCAGCACCCTGAGTACTGAGCACTGAGCTCCCCGAGCACTGAGCACCCAGCACCCTGAGCACTGAGCACCCAGCACCCTGAGCACTGAACACCCAGCACCCTGAGTACTGAGCACTGAGCACCCAGCACCCCGAGCACTGAGCACCCAGCACCCTGTGTACTGAGCACTGAGCACCCTGATTACTAAGCACCTAGCACCCTGAGTACTGAGCACCCAGGACCCTGAGCACTGAGCACCGAGCACCCCGAGCACTGAGCACTCAGCACCCTGAGCACCCAGCACCCATCACCGCGATCACTGAGCACCCAGCACCCTGAGCACTGAGCACCCAGCACCCTGAGCACTGAGCACCCAGCACCCAGAGCACTGAGCACCCAGCACCCTGAGCACTGAGCACCCAGCACCCTGAGTACTGAGCACCCAGCACCCTGAGTACTGAGCACCCAGCACCCTGAGTACTGAGCACCGAGCACCCGGAGTACTGAGCACCGAGCACCCTGAGTACTGAGCACCCAGCACCCTGAGCACTGAGCACCCAGCACCCTGAGTACTGAGCACCCAGCACCCTGAGTACTGAGCACCCAGCACCCCTAGCACTGAGCACCCAGCACCCTGAGTACTGAGCACCTAGCACCCTGAGCACTGAGCACCGAGCACACTGAGTACTGAACACCCAGCACCCTGAGCACTGAGCACTGAGCACCCAGCACCCTGAGCACTGAGAACTGAGCACCCAGCACCCCGAGCACTGAGCACCCAGCACCCTGAGCACCCAGCACCCTGAGCACTGAGCACCCTGAGCACTGAGCACCCTGAGCACTGAGCACTGAGCACCCAGCACCCTGAGTACTGAGCACCCAACACTCTGAGCACTGAGCACCCAGCACGCTGAGTACTGAGCACTGAGCACACAGCACCCTGAGTACTGAGCACCCAGCACCCCGAGCACTGAGCACCCAGCGCCCCGAGCACTGAGCACCCAGCACCCTGAGCACTGAGCACTGAGCACACTGAGCACTGAGCACCCAGCACCCCGAGTACTGAGCACTGATCACCCTGAGTACTGCGCACCCAACACCCAGAGTACTGATCACCCAGCACCCTGAGAACTGAGCACCCAGCACCCTGAGTACTGAGCACCCAGCACCCTGAGTACTGAGCACCCAGCACCCTGAGCACTGAGCACTGAGCACCCAGCACCTTGAGCACTGAGCACTGACCACCCAGCACTCCGAGCACTGAGCACCCAGCACCCCAAGCACTGAGCACCCAGCGCCCTGAGCACTGAGCACCCAGCACCCTGAGCACTGAGCACCCAGCCCCCTGAGTACTGAGCACCCAGCACCATGAGTACTGAGCACCCAGCACCCTGAGCACTGAGCACCCTGAGGACTGAGCACCCAGCTCCCTGAGCACTGAGCACCCAGCACCCTGAGTACTGAGCACCGATCACCCTGAGCACTGAGCACCCAGCACCCCGAGCACTGAGCACCCAGCCCCCTGAGTACTGAGCACCCAGCACCCTGAGCACTGAGCACCCAGCACCCTGAGTACTGAGCACCCTGAGTACTGAGCACCGATCACCCTGAGCACTGAGCACCCAGCACCCTGAGTACTGAGCACCCAGCAACCTGAGCACTGAGCAACCAGCACCCTGAGCACTGAGCACCCAGCACCCTGAGTACTGAGCACCCAGCACCCTGAATACTGAGTACCCAGCACCCTGAGCACTGAGGACCCAGCACCCTGAGTACTGAGCACCGAGCACCCTGAGTACTGAGCACCCAGCACCCTGAGTACTGAGCACACAGCACCCTGAGCACTGAGCACCCAGCACCCTGAGTACTGAGCACCCAGCACCCTGAGTACTGAGCACCCAGCACCCAGAGCACTGAGCACCCAGCACCCCGAGCACGGAGCACCCAGGACCCCGAGCACTGAGTACTGAGCACCCAGCACCCTGAGTACTGAGCACCGAGCTAACCGAGCACTGAGCACCCTGAGTACTGAGCACCCAGCACCCTGTGCACTGAGCACCCAGCACCCTGTGCACTGAGCACCCAGCACCCTGAGCACTGAGCACCCAGCACCCTGAGTACTGAGCACCCAGCACGCTGAGTACTGAGCACCCAGCACCCTGAGCACTGAGCAGGCAGCACCCTGAGTACTGAGCACTGAGCACCCAGCACCCCGAGCACTGAGCACCCAGCACCCTGTGTACTGAGCACTGAGCACCCTGAGCAATGAGCACCGAGCACCCCGAGCACTGAGCACCCAGCACCCTGAGCACTCAGCACCCAGCACCCCGAGCACTGAGCACCGAGCACCCTGAGCACTGAGCACCCAGCACCCTGAGCACTCAGCACCCAGCACCCCGAGCACTGAGCACCCAGCACCCTGAGCACTGAGCACCCAGCACCATGAGCACGGAGCACCCCGAGTACTGAGCACCCAGCACCCTGAGCACTGAGCACCCAGCACCTTGAGTACTGAGCACCGAGCACCTCGAGCACTAAGCACCCAGCACCCTGAGTACTGAGCACCCAGCACCCTGAGCACTGAGCACCCAGAACCCTGAGCACTGAGCACCCAGCACCCTGAGCACGGAGCACCCAGCACCCTGAGTACTGAGCACCCAACACCCAGACTACTGAGCTCCCAGCACCCTGAGCACTGAGAACCCAGCACCCTGAGTACTGAGCACCCAGCACCCTGAGTACTGAACACCCAGCACCCTGAGCACTGAGCACTGAGCACCCTGAGCACTGAGTACTGAGCACTGAGCACCCTGGGCACTGAGCACCCAGCACCCCGAGTACTGAGCACCCAGCACCCCGAGCACTGAGCACCCAGCGCCCCGAGCACTGAGCACCCAGCACCCCGAGCACTGAGCACTGAGCACCCTGAGCACTGAGCACCAAGCACCCCGAGTACTGAGCACTGAGCACCCTGAGTACTGAGCACCAAGCACCCCGAGTACTGAGCACTGAGCACCCTGAGTACTGAGCACCCAGCACCCTGAGCACTGAGCACCCAGCACCCTGAGTACTGAGCACTGAAAACCCTGAGTACTGAGCACCGAGCACCCTGAGTACTGAGCACCCAGCACCCTGATCACTGAGCACGGAGCACCCCGAGGACTGAGCACCCAGCACCCTGAGCACTGAGCACCCAGCACCTTGAGTACTGAGCACCGAGCACAACGAGCACTGAGCACCCAGCACCCTGAGTACTGAGCACCCAGCACCCTGAGCACTTAGCACCCAGCTCCCTGAGCACTGAGCACGCAGCACCCCAAGCACTCAGCAACCAGCACCCTGAGTACTGAGCACAGAGCACCCTGAGCACTGAGCACCCAGCACCCTGAGTACTGAGCACCCAGCACCCTGAGTACTGAGCAACCAGCACCCTGAGCACTGAGCACCCAGCACCCTGAGCACTGAGCACTGAGCACCCAGCACCACAGCCCTGAGCACCCAGCACCCTGAGCACTGAGCACCCAGCACCCTGAGCACTGAGCACCCAGCACCCTGAGTACTGAGCAACCAGCTACCTGAGTACTGAGCACCCAGCACCCTGAGTACTGAGCACTCAGCAGCCTGAGTACTGAGCACCGAGCACACCGAGCAATGAGCACCCAGCACCCTGAGCACTGAGCACCCGGAGGACTGAGCACCCAGCACTCTGAGCACTGAGCACAGATCACTCTGAGCAGTGAGCACCCAGCACCCCGAGCACTGAGCACCCAGCACCCTGAGTACTGAGCACCCAGCACCCCGAGTACTGAGCACCCAGCACCCTGAGTACTGAGCACCCAGCACCCCGAGCACTGAGCACCCAGCACCCTGAGTACTGAGCACCCTGAGTACTGAGCACTGAGCACAGAGCATCCTGAGTACTGAGCACTCTGAGGACTGAGCACCCAGCACCCAGAGCACTGAGAACCCAGCACCCTGAGTACTGAGCACTGATCACCCTGAGCACTGAGCACCCAGCACCCCGAGCACTGAGCACCCAGCACCCTGAGTACTGAGCACCCAGCACCCTGAGCACTGAGCACCGAGCACCCTGAGTACTGAACACCCAGCACCTTGAGCACTCAGCACTGAGCACCCAGCACCCTGAGCACTGAGCACTGAGCATCCAGCACCCCGAGCACTGAGCACCCAGCACCCTGAGCACCCAGCACCCTGAGCACTGAGCACCCTGAGCACTGAGCACCCTGAGCACTGAGCACTGAGCACCCAGCACCCTGAGTACTGAGCACCCAACACTCTGAGCACTGAGCACCCAGCACGCTGAGTACTGAGCACTGAGCACACAGCACCCTGAGTACTGAGCACCAAGCACCCCGAGCACTGAGCACCCAGCGCCCCGAGCACTGAGCACCCAGCACCCCGAGCACTGAGCACTGAGCACACTGAGCACTGAGCACCCAGCACCCCGAGTACTGAGCACTGAGCGCCCTGAGTACTGAGCACCCAGCACCCCGAGTACTGAGCACTGAGCACCCTGAGTACTGAGCACCCAGCACCCTGAGCACTGAGAACCCTGAGTACTGAGCACCGAGCACACTGAGTACTGAGCACCCAGCCCCCTGAGCACTGAGCACGGAGCACCCCGAGGACTGAGCACCCCCACCCTGAGCACTGAGCACCCAGCACCTTGAGTACTGAGCACCGAGCACCCCGAGCACTGAGCACCCAGCACCCTGAGTACTGAGCACCCAACACCCAGAGTACTGAGCACCCAGCACCCTGAGTACTGAGCACCCAGCACCCTGAGCACTGAGCACTGAGCACCCAGCACCCTGAGCACTGAGCACTGACCACCCAGCACCCCGAGCACTGAGCACCCAGCACCCCGAGCACTGAGCACCCAGCGCCCTGAGCACTGAGCACCCAGCACCCTGAGCACTGAGCACCCAGCACCCTGAGTACTGAGCACCCAGCACCATGAGTACTGAGCACCCAGCACCCTGAGTACTGAGCACCGAGCAACCCGAGCACTGAGCACCCAGCACCCTGAGCACTGAGCACCCTGAGGACTGAGCACCCAGCACCCTGAGCACCGAGCACCCCGAGCACTGAGCACCCAGCACCCTGAGCACTGAGCACCCTGAGCACTGAGCACCCAGCACACCGAGCACTGAGCACCCAGCACCCTGAGTACTGAGCACCCATCACCCTGAGCACTGAGCACCCAGCACCCTGAGTACTGAGCACCCTGAGTACTGAGCACCGATCACCCTGAGCACTGAGCACCCAGCACCCTGAGTACTGAGCACCCAGCACCCTGAGCACTGAGCACCCAGCACCCTGAGCACTGAGCACCCAGCACCCTGAGTACTGGTCACCGAGCACCCCGAGCACTGAGCACCCAGCACCCTGAGTACTGAGCACCCAGCACCCTGAGCACTGAGCACAAAGCACGCTGAGTACTGAGCTCTGAACACCCTGAGTACTTAGCACCGAGGACCCTGAGCACTCAGCACCCAGCACGCTGAGTACTAAGCACTGAGCACCCTGAGTACTGAGCACCTAGCACCCTGAGTACTGAGCACCCAGCACCCTGAGCACTGAGCAGCCAGCACCCTCAGCACTGAGCACCCAGCACCCCGAGCACTGAGCACCCAGCACCCTGAGCACTGAGCACCCAGCACCCCGAGTACTGAGCACCGAGCACCCCGAGCTCTGAGCACCCAGCACCCTGAGTACTGAGCACCCAGTACCCTGAGTACTGAGCACCCCGAGTACTGAGCACCCAGCACCCCGAGCACTGAGCACCCAGCACCCTGAGTACTGAGAACAGATCACCCCGAGCACGGAGCACCCAGTACCCCGAGCACTGAGTACTGAGCACCCAGCACCCTGAGTACTGAGCACCGAGCTCCCCGAGCACTGAGCACGGAGCACCCTGAGCACTGAGCACCCAGCACCCTGAGCACTGAACACCCAGCACCCTGAGTACTGAGCACCCAGCACGCTGAGTACTGAGCACTCAGCACCCTGAGCACTGAGCACCCAGCACCCTGAGTACTGAGCACTGAGCACCCAGCACCCCGAGCACTGAACACCCAGCACCCTGTGTACTGAGCACTGAGCACCCTGATTACTAAGCACCTAGCACCCTGAGTACTGAGCACCCAGGACCCTGAGCACTGAGCACCGAGCACCCCGAGCACTGAGCACTCAGCACCCTGAGCACTCAGCACCCAGCACCCCGAGCACTGAGCACCCAGCACCCTGAGCACTGAGCACCCAGCACCCAGAGCACTGAGCACCCAGCACCCTGAGCACTGAGCACCCAGCACCCTGAGTACTGAGCACCCAGCACCCTGAGTAAAGAGCACCCAGCACCCTGAGTACTGAGCACCGAGCACCCTGAGTACTGAGCACCGAGCACCCTGAGTACTGAGCACCCAGCACCCTGAGCACTGAGCACCCAGCACCCTGAGTACTGAACACCCAGCACCCTGAGTACTGAGCACCCAGCACCCCTAGCACTGAGCACCCAGCACCCTGAGTACTGAGCACCTAGCACCCTGAGCACTGAGCACCGAGCACCCTGAGTACTGAACACCCAGCACCCTGAGCACTGAGCACTGAGCACCCAGCAACCTGAGCACTGAGAACTGAGCACCCAGCACCCCGAGCACTGAGCACCCAGCACCCTGAGCACCCAGCACCCTGAGCACTGAGCACCCTGAGCACTGAGCACCCTGAGCACTGAGCACTGAGCACCCAGCACCCTGAGTACTGAGCACCCAGCACCCTGAGCACTGAGCACCCAGCACCCCGAGCACTGAGCACCCAGCACCCCGAGCACTGAGCACCCAGCACCCTGAGCACTGAGCACCCAGCACCCTGAGCACTGAGAACCCAGCACCCTGAGTACTGAGTACTCAGCACCCTGAGCACTGAGCACCCAGCACCCTGAGTACTGAACACCGAGCACCCCGAGCACTGAGCACCCAGCACCCTGAGTACTGAGCACCCAGCACCCTGAGCACTGAGCACAAAACACGCTGAGTACTGAGCACTGAACACCCTGAGTACTGAGCACCGAGGACCCTGAGCACTCAGCACCCAGCACGCTGAGTACTAAGCACTGAGCACCCTGAGTACTGAGCACCTAGCACCCTGAGTACTGAGCACCCAGCACCCTGAGCACTGAGCAGCCAGCACCCTCAGCACTGAGCACCCAGCACCCCGAGCACTGAGCACCCAGCACCCTGAGCACTGAGCACCCAGCACCCCGAGTACTGAGCACCGAGCACCCCGAGCTCTGAGCACCCAGCACCCTGATTACTGAGCACCCAGTACCCTGAGTACTGAGCACCCCGAGTACTGAGCACCCAGCACCCCGAGCACTGAGCACCCAGCACCCTGAGTACTGAGAACAGATCACCCCGAGCACGGAGCACCCAGTACCCCGAACACTGAGTACTGAGCACCCAGCACCCTGAGTACTGAGCACCGAGCTCCCCGAGCACTGAGCACCCAGCACCCTGAGCACTGAGCACCCAGCACCCTGAGCACTGAACACCCAGCACCCTGAGTACTGAGCACCCAGCACGCTGAGTACTGAGCACTCAGCACCCTGAGCACTGAGCACCCAGCACCCTGAGTACTGAGCACTGAGCACCCAGCACCCCGAGCACTGAGCACCCAGCACCCTGTGTACTGAGCACTGAGCACCCTGATTACTAAGCACCTAGCACCCTGAGTACTGAGCACCCAGGACCCTGAGCACTGAGCACCCCGAGCACTGAGCACTCAGCACCCTGAGCACTCAGCACCCATCACCCCGATCACTGAGCACCCAGCACCTGAGCACTGAGCACCCAGCACCCTGAGCACTGAGCACCCAGCACCCAGAGCACTGAGCACCCAGCACCCTGAGCACTGAGCACCCAGCACCCTGAGTACTGAGCACCCAGCACCCTGAGTACTGAGCACCCAGCACCCTGAGTACTGAGCACCGAGCACCCGGAGTACTGAGCACCGAGCACCCTGAGTACTGAGCACCCAGCACCCTGAGCACTGAGCACCCAGCACCCTGAGTACTGAGCACCCAGCACCCTGAGTACTGAGCACCCAGCACCCCTAGCACTGAGCACCCAGCACCCTGAGTACTGAGCAACTAGCACCCTGAGCACTGAGCACCGAGCACACTGAGTACTGAACACCCAGCACCCTGAGCACTGAGCACTGAGCACCCAGCACCCTGAGCACTGAGAACTGAGCACCCAGCACCCCGAGCACTGAGCACCCAGCACCCTGAGCACCCAGCACCCTGAGCACTGAGCACCCTGAGCACTGAGCACCCTGAGCACTGAGCACTGAGCACCCAGCACCCTGAGTACTGAGCACCCAACACTCTGAGCACTGAGCACCCAGCACGCTGAGTACTGAGCACTGAGCACACAGCACCCTGAGTACTGAGCACCCAGCACCCCGAGCACTGAGCACCCAGCGCCCCGAGCACTGAGCACCCAGCACCCTGAGCACTGAGCACTGAGCACACTGAGCACTGAGCACCCAGCACCCCGAGTACTGAGCACTGAGCACCCTGAGTACTGCGCACCCAACACCCAGAGTACTGATCACCCAGCACCCTGAGAACTGAGCACCCAGCACCCTGAGTACTGAGCACCCAGCACCCTGAGTACTGAGCACCCAGCACCCTGAGCACTGAGCACTGAGCACCCAGCACCTTGAGCACTGAGCACTGACCACCCAGCACCCCGAGCACTGAGCACCCAGCACCCCAAGCACTGAGCACCCAGCGCCCTGAGCACTGAGCACCCAGCACCCTGAGCACTGAGCACCCAGCCCCCTGAGTACTGAGCACCCAGCACCATGAGTACTGAGCACCCAGCACCCTGAGCACTGAGCACCCTGAGCACTGAGCACCCAGCTCCCTGAGCACTGAGCACCCAGCACCCTGAGTACTGAGCACCGATCACCCTGAGCACTGAGCACCCAGCACCCCGAGCACTGAGCACCCAGCACCCTGAGTACTGAGCACCCAGCACCCTGAGCACTGAGCACCCAGCACCCTGAGTACTGAGCACCCTGAGTACTGAGCACCGATCACCCTGAGCACTGAGCACCCAGCACCCTGAGTACTGAGCACCCAGCACCCTGAGCACTGAGCAACCAGCACCCTGAGCACTGAGCACCCAGCACCCTGAGTACTGAGCACCCAGCACCCTGAGTACTGAGTACCCAGCACCCTGAGCACTGAGGACCCAGCACCCTGAGTACTGAGCACCGAGCACCCTGAGTACTGAGCACCCAGCACCCTGAGTACTGAGCACACAGCACCCTGAGCACTGAGCACCCAGCACCCTGAGTACTGAGCACCCAGCACCCTGAGTACTGAGCACCCAGCACCCAGAGCACTGAGCACCCAGCACCCCGAGCACGGAGCACCCAGGACCCCGAGCACTGAGTACTGAGCACCCAGCACCCTGAGTACTGAGCACCGAGCTAACCGAGCACTGAGCACCCTGAGTACTGAGCACCCAGCACCCTGTGCACTGAGCACCCAGCACCCTGTGCACTGAGCACCCAGCACCCTGAGCACTGAGCACCCAGCACCCTGAGTACTGAGCACCCAGCACGCTGAGTACTGAGCACCCAGCACCCTGAGCACTGAGCAGGCAGCACCCTGAGTACTGAGCACTGAGCACCCAGCACCCCGATCACTGAGCACCCAGCACCCTGTGTACTGAGCACTGAGCACCCTGAGCACTGAGCACCGAGCACCCCGAGCACTGAGCACCCAGCACCCTGAGCACTCAGCACCCACCACCCCGAGCACTGAGCACCGAGCACCCCGAGCACTGAGCACCCAGCACCCTGAGCACTCAGCACCCAGCACCCCGAGCACTGAGCACCCAGCACCCTGAGCACTGAGCACCCAGCACCATGAGCACGGAGCACCCCGAGTACTGAGCACCCAGCACCCTGAGCACTGAGCACCCAGCACCTTGAGTACTGAGCACCGAGCACCTCGAACACTAAGCACCCAGCACCCTGAGTACTGAGCACCCAGCACCCTGAGCACTGAGCACCCAGAACCCTGAGCACTGAGCACCCAGCACCCTGAGCACGGAGCACCCAGCACCCTGAGTACTGAGCACCCAACACCCAGACTACTGAGCTCCCAGCACCCTGAGCACTGAGCACCCAGCACCCTGAGTACTGAGCACCCAGCACCCTGAGTACTGAACACCCAGCACCCTGAGCACTGAGCACTGAGCACCCTGAGCACTGAGTACTGAGCACTGAGCACCCTGAGCACTGAGCACCCAGCACCCCGAGTACTGAGCACCCAGCACCCCGAGCACTGAGCACCCAGCGCCCCGAGCACTGAGCACCCAGCACCCCGAGCACTGAGCACTGAGCACCCTGAGCACTGAGCACCAAGCACCCCGAGTACTGAGCACTGAGCACCCTGAGTACTGAGCACCAAGCACCACGAGTACTGAGCACTGAGCACCCTGAGTACTGAGCACCCAGCACCCTGAGCACTGAGCACCCAGCACCCTGAGTACTGAGCACTGAAAACCCTGAGTACTGAGCACCGAGCACCCTGAGTACTGAGCACCCAGCACCCTGATCACTGAGCACGGAGCACCCCGAGGACTGAGCACCCAGCACCCTGAGCACTGAGCACCCAGCACCTTGAGAACTGAGCACCGAGCACAACGAGCACTGAGCACCCAGCACCCTGAGTACTGAGCACCCAGCACCCTGAGCACTGAGCACCCAGCTCCCTGAGCACTGAGCACGCAGCACCCCAAGCACTCAGCAACCAGAACCCTGAGTACTGAGCACAGAGCACCCTGAGCACTGAGCACCCAGCACCCTGAGTACTGAGCACCCAGCACCCTGAGTACTGAGCACCCAGCACCCTGAGCACTGAGCACTGAGCACCCAGCACCCTGAGCACTGAGCACTGAGCACCCAGCACCACAGCCCTGAGCACCCAGCACCCCGAGCACTGAGCACCCAGCACCCTGAGCACTGAGCACCCAGCACCCTGAGTACTGAGCAACCAGCTACCTGAGTACTGAGCACCCAGCACCCTGAGTACTGAGCACTCAGCAGCCTGAGTACTGAGCACCGAGCACACCGAGCAATGAGCACCCAGCACCCTGAGCACTGAGCACCCGGAGGACTGAGCACCCAGCACTCTGAGCACTGAGCACAGATCACTCTGAGCAGTGAGCACCCAGCACCCCGAGCACTGAGCACCCAGCACCCTGAGTACTGAGCACCCAGCACCCCGAGTACTGAGCACCCAGCACCCTGAGCACTGAGCACCCAGCACCCCGAGCACTGAGCACCCAGCACCCTGAGTACTGAGCACCCTGAGTACTGAGCACTGAGCACAGAGCATCCTGAGTACTGAGCACTCTGAGGACTGAGCACCCAGCACCCAGAGCACTGAGAACCCAGCACCCTGAGTACTGAGCACTGATCACCCTGAGCACTGAGCACCCAGCACCCCGAGCACTGAGCACCCAGCACCCTGAGTACTGAGCACCCAGCACCCTGAGCACTGAGCACCGAGCACCCTGAGTACTGAACACCCAGCACCTTGAGCACTCAGCACTGAGCACCCAGCACCCTGAGCACTGAGCACTGAGCACCCAGCACCCCGAGCACTGATCACCCAGCACCCTGAGCACCCAGCACCCTGAGCACTGAGCACCCTGAGCACTGAGCACCCTGAGCACTGAGCACTGAGCACCCAGCACCCTGAGTACTGAGCACCCAACACTCTGAGCACTGAGCACCCAGCACGCTGAGTACTGAGCACTGAGCACACAGCACCCTGAGTACTGAGCACCCAGCACCCCGAGCACTGAGCACCCAGCGCCCCGAGCACTGAGCACCCAGCACCCCGAGCACTGAGCACTGAGCACACTGAGCACTGAGCACCCAGCACCCCGAGTACTGAGCACTGAGCGCCCTGAGTACTGAGCACCCAGCACCCCGAGTACTGAGCACTGAGCACCCTGAGTACTGAGCACCCAGCACCCTGAGCACTGAGAACCCTGAGTACTGAGCACCGAGCACACTGAGTACTGAGCACCCAGCCCCCTGAGCACTGAGCACGGAGCACCCCGAGGACTGAGCACCCCCACCCTGAGCACTGAGCACCCAGCACCTTGAGTACTGAGTACCGAGCACCCCGAGCACTGAGCGCCCAGCACCCTGAGTACTCAGCACCCAACACTCAGAGTACTGAGCACCCAGCACCCTGAGTACTGAGCACCCAGCACCCTGAGCACTGAGCACTGAGCACCCAGCACCCTGAGCACTGAGCACTGACCACCCAGCACCCCGAGCACTGAGCACCCAGCACCCCGAGCACTGAGCACCCAGCGCCCTGAGCAATGAGCACCCAGCACCCTGAGCACTGAGCACCCAGCCCCCTGAGTACTGAGCACCCAGCACCATGAGTACTGAGCACCCAGCACCCTGAGTACTGAGCACCGAGCAACCCGAGCACTGAGCACCCAGCACCCTGAGCACTGAGCACCCTGAGGACTGAGCACCCAGCACCCTGAGCACCGAGCACCCCGAGCACTGCGCACCCAGCACCCTGAGCACTGAGCACCCTGAGCACTGAGCACCCAGCACACCGAGCACTGAGCACCCAGCACCCTGAGTACTGAGCACCCATCACCCTGAGCACTGAGCACCCAGCACCCTGAGTACTGAGCACCCTGAGTACTGAGCACCGATCACCCTGAGCACTGAGCACCCAGCACCCTGAGTACTGAGCACCCAGCACCCTGAGCACTGAGCACCCAGCACCCTGAGCACTGAGCACACAGCACCCTGAGTACTGAGCACCCAGAACCCTGAGTACTGAGTACAAAGCACCCTGAGCACTGAGCACCCAGCACCCTGAGTACTGAGCACCCAGCACCCTGAGTACTGAGCACCCAGCACCCTGAGTACTGAGCACCGAGCACCCCGAGCACTGAGCAACCAGCACCCTGAGTACTGAGCACTGAGCACCCTGAGTACTGAGCACCGAACACCCTGAGTACTGAGCACCCAGCACCCTGAGGACTGAGCACCCAGCACCCTGAACACTGAGCACCCAGCACCCTGAGTACTGAGCCCCCAGCACCCTGAGTACTGAGCACCCAGCACCCTGAGCACTGAGCACCCAGCACCCCGAGCACTGAGCACCCAGCACCCCGAGCACTGAGCACCCAGCACCCCGAGCACTGAGCACCCAGCACCCTGAGCACTGAGCACCCAGCACCCTGAGCACTGAGCACCCAGCACCCTGAGTACTGAGTACTCAGCACCCTGAGCACTGAGCACCCAGCACCCTGAGTACTGATCACAGAGCACCCCGAGCACTGAGCACCCAGCACCCTGAGTACTGAGCACCCAGCACCCTGAGTACTGAGCACCCAGCACCCTGAGTACTGAGCACCCAGCACCCTGAGCACTGAGCACAAAGCACGCTGAGTACTGAGCACTGAGCACCCGGAGTACTGAGCACCGAGGACCCTGAGAACTGAGCACCCAGCACGCTGAGTACTGAGC